>NC_062965.1:3394371-3419371 GCF_023119035.1 Salvia hispanica
GACTCTCTGTCCTCCTAAAAGAAGCAATATGTAAACTGCAAAATCATAGTAATACTACAATATTTAATGTATAACACTGCAATCAGGAATTGTTTCATAAAACTATATCTGTAACAAAAAAATAAAGTAATATGCAAACTATAAAATCGTCGTGTTACTACTTACTATATCGTGATGATTCTCATCGTATTACTACTTACTATATGGTGATGATTCCCTCGCATTACTTGGGTTAAGTTACTACTCCCTCTGTCCGACATTAGAAGTCTCATTTATGGGTTGCACGAGTTTTAAGAAATGTTAAGAAAGTGGATGAAAAAGAGTTAGTGAAATAGGGGTTTCACTTGTGTATATTAGTTTTAAATGAAATATGAGTAGAATGAGTTAGTGGAAGGTGAGACCCAATTACCATTTCAGGTAAAAGTGAACCGGAACTTCTATTTTTGGACGGACTAAAATGAAAAAACGAGACTCTTATTTACGGATGAAGGGAGTACTTTCTATATCATTTTTGTTATTTGTTTTAAGCCACTTTTATTTTTAATGAAGTTTCATGTTCATCTGTCTTTGATCTTTATTTCGTTTATGCTTGCACATATGAATTTACCAAAAAATAGTACTTCTTCCGTTCGATAATAGTAGAGTCATTTTGTCATTATGGTATGTTCAATAATAATGGAGTCATTTTCTTTATTAGTAAAAGTCAACACTTTTCTTCTCACTTACTTTTCTCTCTATTACTTTTTCCTCTCTCCTTCTTTATTATCTATTTATTTAATACATTACACACATTTTTCTTAATCTTTGTGCCAAAAAAATGTTTTCACTATTATGAAACGGAGGGGGTAGTATATTAGTTTCTTTAAATTCTACTAGTTCTTAATTTCAATAGTTTCCATTTTGACGACTATTACTCAGCTTCGACTCTGGAGTGAGAACGTCTTCGCTGTCATTGCTTCATTTCTGGAGGCGGAAAATTTAGTTATCATTCATACTACAGCCAACATTGTCCTCGAATACTTTCTTTTGAACCTTTTTATGAAATGCTATGAGCAAGCAAGCCTCTTTTCAATAATATGTTGTGGTTGAAATCAATGATATAGTAGTAAGTAACAGTACTCTGATAAATTTAAGTGAATCACTATTAGAAATCTAAAAAAACATAAACTAATTTCGGTTTTAACTTATATTCTAAATGCTAAAGCATAATCAATTAAAAGAGCAAAGAAGAAGAAACTAAAATATATAAAAAGAAGGAATATAAACTAGTAATAGTACCTTAGGAATCATCACACAAAATATGATAAAAAATCTAAGTTATAGACAAAAGTAAAGAGCCACGAGATCTTGCCAGTCATCATTTTCCATTCATCCTGTCTTTGCACGTTTGTTGGCGATTATGGGATAGAAAATAGTCTGGAGCTCTTTCATCTTGTCTTTAAAAACATAAATCTCTGCATGTTGGTTCAACTTTAACCATAGTGTGAAATACTCGAAAGCATCCTCCATCTTCTTCTTGTCTGCCGCTGTGACCATTGCTGCACTTCTGATGGCGTTTCTCGTGTCGTAGGCATAGTCCTCCAAATCATGCCTGACCTTAACCTTCTCCCTAAACTCATCATCCTCAAACTTATACTTCTTCGCGTCCCGAATCATCCTCTTAATTTCTTCCTTAGACAGCCTGTCCTTTTCGTTGATGATAGTAATGCTGTTCTTCGCTCCAGTCCCTATGTGATCCGCTGATACATTCAAGATACCATTCTCATCAATGTAAAAGCACACGTTGAATTTAGCAACACCTCTGGGTGCTGCTGGAATGCCTTGGACACTGAATACTCCTAGCAGAGAGTTGTCTGTTGCCTTGCTTCTTTCACCCTCGTACACTGAAAATGACACACTGGTCTGATTGTCCACCGCTGTTTTATAATCATCCCTCTGCCTCCTAGTTGGGATAGGTGTGTTCCTCGGAATAATAACACTCATCACATCTCCATTGCATTCAATACCAAGAGATAAAGGAGTCACATCTAAAAGAACCACATTCTTCACCTTATCATTTCCTTTACCACTCAAGTTGGTAGCCAACACTGCAGCACCATATGCCACGGCTTCGTCTGGATTAATAGTCTTGCACACCTCCTTTCCACCGAACAACTCCTGCAACATCTTCTGGACCTTGGGAATCCTACTCGACCCGCCCACCAGCACCACCTCATCCACACTGTTCTTCTCCATCTTTGCATCACTCAGGCAACTCTCAACCAGTTCCATACACTTCCTGAATAAATCCATGTTAAGGTCCTCGAATTTAGCACGAGTAATAGTAGAAAACAGATCAATCCCCTCAAACAATGATTCAATCTGAATTCGGGCTTCCAAAGTTGAGGAAAGGATCCTCTTGGCTCTTTCACAAGCACTCTTCAATCTCCTGACAGCTCTTGAGTTCCCACTAATATCTTTACCCGTCTTGATTTTAAACTCTTTCACGAAGTGATTCACCATCCTGTTGTCCATGTCTTGGCCTCCAAGATGAGTATCTCCGGCAGTAGCCTTTACTTCAATGACACCCGCCTCAATCGTGGCCACAGACACATCGAACGTCCCACCGCCAAGGTCGAAAATCAGCACATTCTTCGCCACATCACCCCCTTTATCCAGTCCGTATGCAATGGCTGCAGCAGTTGGCTCATTGATAATCCTCATAACATTAAGGCCGGCAATGGTTCCGGCATCCTTGGTGGCCTGACGCTGAGAGTCGTTGAAATAAGCAGGCACGGTCACAACAACATCGGTGACTGAAGATCCAAGGTATACCTCGGCAATATCCTTCATCTTAGTAAGCACCATTGACGAGATCTCCTCAGCTGAAAACAGTTTCTCCTCTCCTTTGTAGGTTACTACAATCATAGGCTTATCATCAGCACCAGGAACAACCTTGAATGGCCAAAATATCATGTCTTTCTGCACCGTTGAGTCACTGTATTTGCGACCGATCAACCTCTTTGCATCTACGATACATAAAATCAAAAAATTAAACACGTGCTTATAAATCCAAGAGAAGAGAAAAACTGAGATATAATTCATAAAAGAGAAAACTCACCGAAAACAGTGTTGATGGGATTTTCGGCGACTTGATTCTTAGCGGCGTCGCCGATGAGACGTTCGGCGGCGGTGAAAGCAACTTGAGACGGCGTGGTGCGGTTGCCCTGATCGTTTGGTATAATCTCAATGCGGTCATGCTGCCACGCCGCCACACACGAATACGTCGTCCCCAAATCGATCCCAATTGCCCGTCCATCCCCGTTTCTCTCCATTAATGATGCCAACAATGAACAGCTCTACAACTAAAAGAAAACAGAAGTATCAATAGGAATGCTTCATTAAATTCAACAAGGAACTGGAAACGCACTATACCGTTAAAAGAAGCCCTCTGATATGATCGGCGGCGGCTCACCAAATCGAAATATATGAAGTAAGCCCTGTCCTTAAGCGAGCCACTGCGTATCCTGTTAAACATCCCACACAATACTGTCGGGCCGGGAGTGGGGGCCCTTGAGTTGTGTTTAAACTTTCTTCCATTGCCCACGCCATAGCATCGTTACTCTTCTTCCCAATCACAACAACATACTAACATAGCCCAAAATTTGGGCCCCAAATAATAAACATTTTTACTAAGAAATTAAGGTTTTTATTAAAGTTTGATAAAAAAAATGTAGGAGTACTTTAACTTCATCATATAAATTAATTTATTTACCACTAATTTTCATGTTTACATATTAAATGTATATACATAAAATCTTTCTATTATTACCTAAGCTTGGAATTTGGTAGAAATTTATAGTAACAAACTTGAAACTACTTAATATTTTTTAAAATGTTCAAAATGTATATTTTTATTAGACTGTTTTGGGTATAAAATATTAAAACTAAATTGGAATTTTGATTTTTGATATGTACCCGAACTAAACCAAAAATTTGAATTTCAAAATTAAACCAAATCGAAATCGAAAAAAACCGAACCAACTTTAAAAAAAACATTTCGGATATTCAAAAACAATTATTCTTAATTAATGTTTATAATAGTATTAAACACACATCATTAATATTTTAATACATTGATATATCAAAATGTGCTGGTTTTTTGACTTTTTTCTTAGAGCACCCACAGCGCATCGCGCTACTGTCTCCTCTCGTCTCGGAGAGACGAGCCGGATAAGAGACGACAATGCGGAGCGCATCTCATCGTGTGTCTCGCCCAGAGGAGCCGTCTTTGAGACAACTCGCCAGGTCGCATGCTGTGGTTCGTGCATGACGCCCACTCGCCGGCCCGCGAGTGGGCGTCGTATATATCCATTGAAAATGTTATTTTTTTGTTTTTTTTTAAATTCAAGAAAATTCGAAAATTTAAAAAAATCACAAAAATATACTATCCTTTTATAGCCGTTATTTTCAATTTTTTAAATTTTTTTCCTATGTTTTTTTTAATTCCTCAATCACTTCTATAAATATCAAATCATTACCACACATGAAGCGTTTTTTTTCTACTTTTTAGGATTTTAAATTGTAATTTCATTTTATTTAATGAAGTGTGTTTTTATTAATTGAATTTGTAAAAATAAAAAATGAAAATGAATGAGTAGTTAAGAGATAAGATGGTTAAGAGATGGAGGGAGGCAGATGTTGTTTTTTCATTAAGAGATGTGGTGAAAAGTATAGTGGGGCCCATGAATAATGTTGTGGATAAGAGATAGTGTCGTGGATGACCTTATCTTATTCTATTCTAACATCTTTGGCAGTACTTCTTTCGTCACCAAAAATAGTCCATTTTAACTTATTCTGAAATTAGCCAACTTTCATTTTTTGGCAATTATTTAATTTTTACCATATTAGTGTATCTTCTAATGGCATGTTTTATAGGGGTGATAACTCATCTAGGGGTGGAATTTTATGAACAAAAATGTTCATAAGATTTCATCCCTAGATGAGTTAGGACCCCTACCAAACATAGCCTACAATACTTCAAACCATTTTATCATTTTATGTTTTCTATCACTTATACGGTTATACCCATTGTAACGCCGAGACAGAGTAGGGAGTGAGCGCCGGTACAAAAGCCGGACTAGGAGTGACTTGTATTTTTGAAGGGAAAGAATACATCAACAAATACTCGAACAGAGAGATTGTTCAATATGCCAAGTACGAAAACTGCATATTGGGAAATGGCTTAATAAATTTAATCTATGTCTATATTGTAAAAGTTGTTCATGAAATTTTATCATACTGTAGATATCCTTTAATATTTTTTTATTCTTTGTTCACCATTTAGTTGGATTCTCGAAAAAAGCTAAAAAGTATGCTGGGAAAAAGGAGCAAAGGAAGAAGAAACTGACAAAAGAGAAGGAAAATAAATCAACATAAAAAACAGAACGAATAAATAAGAAACTAACAAAGAGATGAAAGTAAACTAATCAAACAAACAATGTAACTTAGAGTAGGCAACTCGCGGGAAATATCACACAAAATATGAACAAAAATCAAGATAGATAAAAGTAAACACCAAAGAGATCTTGCGAATCATCATTTTCCATTCATCTTGTCTTTGCGCGTTTGTTGGCGATGAAGGGATTGAAAACAGTCTCGAGTTCCTTCATCTTGTCTTTAAACTCATCAGTCTCAGCATATTTGTTGGACTCCAACCACTGTGTGAAAGACTGGAAAGCCATCTCCATCTTCATCCTGTCTGTTGCTGTGACCTGTGCTGCACTTCTAATGGCATCCCTTGAGTTGTAGGCGTAGTCCTCTAAAGCTCTCCGAGCTTCAACCTTCTTGCTAAACTCCTCGTCCTCCCTCCTGTACTTCTCCGCATCCCGAATCATCCTCTCGATTTCGTCCTTAGACAGCCTGCCCTTGTCATTGGTGATGGTGATGTTCTTCTTGTTTCCAGTGGTTATGTGCTCCGCAGACACATTCATGATCCCATTTGCATCTATGTCGAAGCACACGTTGAATTTAGCAACACCTCTGGGTGCTGCTGGAATGCCTTGAAGGCTGAATTCACCTAGCAGATTGTTGTCTGTTGCCTTGCTTCTTTCACCCTCGTACACCGAAAATACCACACTGGTCTGATTGTCCACCGATGTTGCATAACGATCTCTCCACCTCCTAGTTGGAATAGGTGTGTTCCTCGGAATAATAACATTCATCACATCTCCATCGCATTTAATACCAAGAGACAAAGGAGTAACATCGACAAGAACGAGCGTTTGCACCGCCTCGTTGCCTTGACCACTCAACTTGGCAGCCAGCACTGCAGCACCATATGCTACGGCTTCGTCTGGATTAATGTTTTTGCACAACTCTTTCCCACTGAATAACTCCTGCAACATCTGCTGCATCTTGGGAATTCTACTCGACCCGCCAACAAGCACAACCTCATCCACACTGCTCTTCTGCATCTTTGCATCACTTAGGCAATTTTCAACCAGCTCCTTACACTTTTTGAATAAATCCATATTAAGGTCTTCGAATTTAGCACGAGTGATAGTCGAAAACAAATCATTCCCTTCAAACAATGATTCAATCTCAATTGGGGTTTCGATGGAAGAAGAAAGGACCCTCTTGGCTCTTTCACAAGCACTCCTCAATCTCCTAATAGCTCTTGCATTCCCACTAATATTCTTCCCCTTCTTTCTTTCGAACTCTTTGATAAAGTATTCCACCATCCTGTTATCCATGTCCTGGCCTCCAAGATGAGTATCACCGGCAATAGCTCTCACTTCAACGACATCACCCTTAATCGTGACCACGGACACATCAAACGTCCCACCACCAAGGTCGAAAATGAGCACATTCTTTGCCATAGTGGTAGAAGCTCTTTTATCCAGACCATAAGCGATGGCTGCAGCAGTAGGCTCATTGATGATCCGAACAACGTTAAGGCCGGCAATGGCTCCAGCGGCCTTGGTGGCCTGACGTTGAGAGTCGTTGAAATAAGCCGGCACAGTCACGACAGCATCCTTGACAGCTGATCCGAGATATGCCTCCGCGGTTTCTTTCATCTTAGATAGCACCATCGAAGAAATCTCCTCAGCTAAAAATTGTTTCTGCTTCCCTTTGTAGGTTACCGCGAACTTAGGTTTGTCGCCAGCCCCCGGAATGACCTTGAACGGCCAATATGTAATGTCTCTTTGAACCGTTGCATCACTAAATTTGCAACCAATCAATCTCTTCGCATCTGCATAATTCAACTAGTTGGAATTGGGAGAGAAGAGAACGTAACAAAAAACTAAAGCGCAAAACAAGCAATGCATTAAATCAAGAAAATATACTAATGCTTTGATTTGGTACTCATCACCCAAGATGAAAAGAAGAGACAAAGTATAAACGTACTCCCTCGTCCCATTAAAAATGATCCTTTTTTGTCTGTCCCATTAAAAATGAAACGTTTCTAAAAATGGAAACAATATCCTCTCTGCATTTAATTTTGTCTTACTTTACTCTCTCTTTATTAACTCACAAAACAATACTACATAAATTCTCGTACCGAAAAGCAAATGCTGCATATTTAGTGGGACGGAGGGAGTATTTATAATGATTTGAAGAGTAATAAAAGTCACGTAAAACAGTGTTTAACAGAGAAAACTTACCGAAAACAGTGTTGATGGGATTATTGGCGACTTGATTCTTGGCGGCGTCACCGATGAGGCGATCGGTGGCGGTGAATGCGACTTGAGATGGCGTGGTGCGGTTGCCCTGATCGTTCGGTATAATCTCAATGCGATCGTGCTGCCACGCTGCCACACACGAGTATGTCGTCCCCAAATCGATCCCTATAGCGCGCCCTTTACCAGTTCCGGCCATTTATGATGCAAACTACAACAAGAGCTGCAATTCAGAGAAAACAAAAATATCAAAACGAAGGCTTCAATAACTGTCGAAATTTTCAATCGAGAGAGGGAAAGAAATGGGAGCGGTTACTGAGAAGCGCACTTTAAGTCTCGCCATCACATCAGCATGCCTCTAGCTTCCACAATCCAAATGATACGATCTTATTATGTTTAGATATTTTAGGATTTGCATATCTTTCCAGTTTTCTTGCTTATATTTTAGATATTTGCATATCTTTGGGAAATGAAATATTTAGCGTGAGTTTTAATAAATTAAAGAAAAAATAAGAGCAAGACCAAAAAATAGTGAAAATAATGTTAGAGTGGGTTTATATTATTATAATGATATAAGTGTTAATGGTATTGGTATAAGTTGTAAATAAAATAATGTGTAGGGATAGTATGTTGATTGAATTTTTCAAAATTAGGAAGTTCATACATTTTGGGAACGAAAAAAAAGGGAATAGTTCATAGATAGAGAGAAATATATTTTGACTTATCTTTATTCACTGTTTCATCTATATTCATCGAATGTCATAGAGCTTAAAAAATGAGAATTATTTTGGAAAAACATGTATTCTAATATATCTACTAGTACTACATATTAATTTCGAGCTTAAAAAATAGATGTATTCATTTATTATATAAAATTATAAATAAAGAGTAGTAGTTAAAAATTTACTACTACTATAATTTTATTAGTCCAATTGAACAACCAGGTTAGCCAAGAACCTGAAAGTTTTAGATTAAGACTAAAAAATTTTGTAACCTAACATTATAAATCGAATGGCTCATATCTAAATAGTAGTACAATAATTTGATAGAGAGAGTTGGCCTGACTTATATTCCTACAAATAGTTTGTTAGATTGTGGGCCATTATGCAGGAGGCCCAAGTGTTTTAGTCTCGGGCCCAATATCCACTGCCCATCTACCTGCTGGCCCAGTTCTTAACCCTAGCTACGTGTCAGTGTGTGATTGGGTGTCATGGGTGTGTCATATATATACTCCCCCTTCTCTGATACGCCTTATTCTCTTCACTCTCTTTACTCTCATTCTCTCTCTGTTAGAACTCCTTCTCCTCTACAGATTTAGGGTTCTTCTACCCTTAATCTGGTGTGTTCTCTCTGTGTGATCTTGAGAGATATTGAAACCTCTGGTGTGGTTGTGAGGAAACCTCTGGTTTTCTAGTCTTGTGCTTCTTAGACTGGTTGGTGGTTTCTTGTTCAGAAGGGAGTTCTTCTGAGTTCGGGAGAGTTGTTGTTGTTGTGACCGGTGTGAAGCGATTGGTCTACGGTGGATGTGTGGTGGTGGATCTAGGGTTCCGATGTGACTTGCCTTGATCGACTGTGGTCGATCTGAGTTCTCCCTTGGTGCAAATCGGAGTTGGCTGGATAGTTGAGGGCCGGTTACATATAGATCTGTGCAGTTGTACCTGGTGCAACTTGAGCCACATCAAAACCTTGTTTTCTTCAAATCTTTGATTCTATCTTGCTATTACTTCTGCATGTTCTTTTGTCTTGAAGTTACTAATCGTTTACTTAGTGTTTCAGGCTCAATCTTTGCAGATTCTAGTTACAGCTAATATTCTAGTATCAGATCTGTTATCTGGGGGTTGATCTCCTCAGAACTGCTGTAGATATACTTGGATTATATCAAGCCTTCGGCTGATCAATACCTAACAGTGGTATCAGAGCCACGTTAGGATCAGTCAAGGCTTTGGTATTCACATAGCCTCGCTCCTATCGTGGATATCCGGTAAATCAAGAGATTTTTTCAGTCTCTTGGGTGGTATAGTACTTCTGATCTCACTCTCTTTTCTTTGTGTGTTTTCAGTGTGTTTCCTGGTATTGTTCTCTTGCTTCCGTTGTGCGTCTTCTTCTTTCTGTCTGTGTGTTTTCTTGGAGTTAATCTTGGTGGTGATTTTGCTTTAGGCTGCTTCAAGTAGTCTGCAAAACTTTGTGGTTGCAATAGGGCTTTAAGTCTACTCCAGTGACCCCCTGCGCCCTCAATAAATTGAGTGCTTGTGAACTGGGAAATCCTGGTTTCTAGATGCTCTGTTGTTCTTGACAACTTGTTTGTGCCTTGCTCTGTCAGAATCACTCCTAAATTAAATTCAGGTTTTCTGTTTCTGTTTCCTGTTGGCCTTGTGTTGTGCTGTGGTTAGCTGTCTTGAGCCCTTTGTGCTTCTGTGCCCTGTGCTTGTTTGCCTTTTGGTTCCTTTAAAAATGTCTAACCTACCTTTTGGACTCACTCCTTTCAATGGAAAGAGTGATTTCAGCATCTGGAAACAGAAACTTAAGTGTGTCTTAGTTCAGCAGAAAGTGTTTAAAGCCATTGATCAAAAGTTTTCTGATACTGATACTGATGCCATTAGGGCAGAAGTGAATGAGTTGGCCTGTTCTACTATTTTCTTGAGTTTGAGTGACTCTGTAATTAGAAAAGTTGGTGTTGTTGATTCTGCTAAGGAGTTATGGGAAAAACTTGATGATTTGTATACTGAAACCTCTTTTTCTAACCGCATGTATTTGCTTGAGAAACTGTTCAAATTCAAATTAGACATGTCCAAAGATATTGATGAGAATATTGACTGTTTCTCAAAACTTGTGCTTGATATTAAAAGATCTGGAGACAAAAATATTGATGCATATACTTCAATTGCCCTCATGAACTCCATTCCTGATTCTTACAGTGATGTTAAGGCAGCTATCAAATATGGGAGAGACACAGCCTCCCTGGATTTGATTGTTAGCTCCTTAAAGTCCAAAGAGTTAGAGTTGAAAGAGAAAAATGACTCCAAGGCTGCTCTGGACAAAGCCTTGCAGGTCAGAGGTAGATCCAACACCAAAGGAAAGGACAAGCAGGCTAATGGTAAACCCTCTGAGAAGGGAAACAAAAAACATTACAGAAATAAATCCAGATCCTCCTCTCAAGACCCTAAAAAGTCTAGGAGGTGTTACAAGTGTAATGAGTTTGGCCACTATAGTAAGGAGTGTCCTCTTAAGAAAAATAAGAAGGATGACTCTGAGCAGATTGCTAACATGGTCAAATCTGATGATGAAGGAACTTGCTTCATGCTACATGATGTTATTTCTGTGAATGCCTCTCTGGGAAAAGAGTTTAATAAGTCTGAGTGGTTGGTAGACTCAGGCTGCACCTATCATATTTCTCCTTTCAAAGATATTTTTACTGAATTAAACCCTGTTTCTAATGGTTTTGTTTCTATGGCTAACAACATACAGTGCAGGATTGAAGGCATTGGTACAGTATGCCTCAAATTTGACTCTGGTTGTAAGTTGACTTTGAAAAATGTGAAATATGTGCCTAGCTTGCATTATAATCTTCTCTCTTGTGCCTCTCTTGAGTCTGATGGTTTAGAGGGAAAAATGGTGTTATGAAAATCTTTAAGGGTTCCTTGTGCATGTTTAAAGCTGAGAGAAAGCATAACTTGTATGTTTGCATTGCTGAACCCTTATGTGATAATCCTGCTGCTCATGCTGTGAAGGTTAATAATATTGTTTTGTGGCATAATAGATTAGGACATATGAGTGAGAAAGGCATGCATCTTTTGCACAAAAATGGTTACTTGGTCAGTAATGATGTTAACATGCCTCTCCCTTTTTGTGATACCTGTGTGAAAGGAAAACAGCATAAAGTGTCTTTTCCAGTTTCTGTGCCTACTTGCTTAAGTGCAAATGTGCTTGAATATCTTCATGCTGATGTTTGGGGCCCAGCCTCTGTTCCAACACATGGTGGTTGCTCCTATTTCCTATCTATTGTAGATGACTATTCCAGAAAAGTCTGGGTTTTCCTGATGAAACATAAGTCTGATGTGTTTGTGAAGTTTCAGACCTGGATGAAGCTGATAGAAAACCAAACTAGAAGAAAGATAGGCACTCTGAGAACTGACAATGGTTTAGAATTTTGTAATTCTCAGATTGATGACTTATGTGTGAATGCAGGTATCAGGAGACACAAAACTGTGCCTTACACCCCCCAGCAGAATGGGGTGGCTGAGAGGATGAACAGGACCCTACTTGAAAGAGTGAGGTGCTTATTATCCTTGAGTGGTTTGACTAAGAAATTTTGGGGGGAAGCCATAATCACTGCTGCATATCTAGTCAATAGGTCCCCTTCTGTTCCCCTCAAAGGAAAATGTCCTGAATCTGTCTTCACTGGAAAGAATGTCAGCCTTTCTCACCTCAGAGTTTTTGGTTGCAGTGCCTTTATACACCAAAAGACTGACAAACTTGAGCTTAGGTCTAGGAAGTGTGTCTTCTTAGGATATCCTGAAGGTGTTAAAGGGTATAGAGTTTGGCTTAGGGATGAGCCAGGGTTTAGAGTGACTATTAGTAGAGATGTTGTCTTCAATGAGTCTGAGTTTCCCTGTCTCCCTAATCCTGGCACCCCTGAGGCCACCCCATCTTCTAGTGAGGTGGAGGTTACATCAAATGAGGTGGAGAGCCATGTTATCCAGGGGTTTGTTCCCACCCCTGATTATCCTCAACATGGTGGTGAAGATGGAGTAATCCCAGATTCTACAACCAGGGGAGAAGTTCCAGTTGTAAATAATCAAAGCTCTGATCCTAATAATGATCTAACAGATTATTTGTTGTGTAGGGACAGGGGAAGAAGGACCATTACTCAGCCAAGAAGATTTGCTGATGAAATGAACCTTGTAGCCTTGGCCTTCAATGTACATGAGGCTGATGGTGATGAGCATCAATCATACAAACAGGCTATTAAGTCTATGTTCTACCCCAAGTGGCTCTTAGCCATGGAGGAAGAAATGAAGTCCTTAATTCAAAATAAAACTTGGATTCTGGTACCTGAACCTTCTAACTGTACTATTGTTGAGTGTAGGTGGCTATTCAAGCTGAAGCAGGAGATTACTGGCCCTAGATATAAGGCCAGGCTTGTAGCCAAAGGGTTCACCCAACAAGAGGGGGTGGATTACACTGAGATCTTTGCCCCTGTGGTGAAATTTACAACTGTTCGGTTGTTGCTTGCTCTGTGTGCAATTTTCAACTGGGAACTCAAGCAAATGGATGTCAAGACAGCCTTCCTACATGGAGACCTTGACAAGCCAATATATATGAGGCAGCCTGAGGGATTTGTTGATCCCAAACATCCTAATCATGTCTGCCTACTGAAGAAAGCTCTCTATGGGTTGAAGCAATCCCCTAGGAGATGGAACATTAAGTTTGATCAATGCATGCAGTCCTATGGTTTTATTAGAAGTGCTTTTGATCACTGCCTATATTATAAAAATATTGATTATGTTCCTACCTTTCTTCTCTTGTATGTTGATGATATGCTCATTATGAGCCCAAGTTCTAATGCTGTTAAACATGTGCAGGATATGTTTTGTTCTAACTTTGAGATGAAGGACTTGGGAGATGCACAGAAGATTCTGGGAATAGATATTGTGAGAGATAGGAAAAATTCCCAGATGACTCTGCATCAGAGTTCCTATGTGAAGAAAATTTTGAGCAAGTTTAACATGGCTGATGCTAAGCCATGTACTGTTCCCTTGGCAGCTCACTTTGTCCTTAGCAGAGATCAGTGTCCTAAGGATGAAGATGAGGTTTAGAAAATGAAGAAAATTCCTTACTCCAATGCCATAGGATCAGTAATGTATCTGATGGTGAGCACTAGGCCAGACATAGCCTACTCTATCTCCTGCCTCTCCAGATACATGGCAAATCCAGGACCACCTCACTAGGAAGCCTTGAAATGGCTGCTCAGATATCTTAAGCATACTTCTCATTATGGTTTGCACTTTTCTAAATGTTCAGATGTTACTAACCTGTGTGGTTTTGTAGATTCGAATTATGCTAATGATAGGGACAAGAGGAAGTCAACAACATCCTATGTCTTCACTCTTGGAGGCTCCTGTGTGAGTTGGAAGTCACAATTGCAACATATTGTGGCTCTCTCAACTATTGAGTCAGAGTACATTGCTATCACTGAAGCAATGAAAGAGGCCCTATGGTTAAAAGGGGTTCTGAGTGAACTTAGGTTCCTTAAGCAGCCCATAGTTGTTTACTTTGACAGCCAGTCAGCTATCCAAGTGTGCAAGAATCATGTGTACCATGACAGGACAAAGCACATTGATGTCAGGTTTCACTTTATCCGAGATGTTGTGGAGAAAGGTGAAGTGTTGCTGGAGAAGATTCATACAGACTCCAATCCAGCTGATATGGGTACTAAGTGCTTGTCAGTGGAGAAAATGCTGCTGCATCAGAAAACTCCACATTGATAGTGGATGGGTAACACTGGTATATCAGGTTCTCTCCCTTTGTTGTGTTTTACCTCTTGCTAAAGTTCTGCTTTTTCTAAAAGGTTTTATAAACCACAATCTGTGGGATTTTTGCTTATTAATGTCTAAGACATTGTAGGCATGTTTTGGCAATGATGAAAAGCACAAGATAGAATCCACTGCCTCTCCTGATAAGGCCCAAGGTGGAGAATGTTAGATTGTGGGCCATTATGCAGGAGGCCCAAGTGTTTTAGTCCCGGGCCCAATATCCACTGCCCATCTACCTGCTGGCCCAGTTCTTAACCCTAGCTACGTGTCAGTGTGTGATTGGGTGTCATGGGTGTGTCATATATATACTCCCCCTTCTCTGATACGCCTCATTCTCTTCACTCTCTTTACTCTCATTCTCTCTCTGTTAGAACTCATTCTCCTCTACAGATTTAGGGTTCTTCTGCCCTTAATCTGGTGTGTTCTCTCTGTGTGATCTTGAGAGATATTGAAACCTCTGGTGTGGTTGTGAGGAAACCTCTGGTTTTCTAGTCTTGTGCTTCTTAGACTGGTTGGTGGTTTCTTGTTCAGAAGGGAGTTCTTCTGAGATCGGGAGAGTTGTTGTTGTTGTGACCGGTGTGAAGCGATTGGTCTCCTGGTGGATGTGTGGTGGTGGATCTAGGGTTCCGGTGTGACTTGCCTTGATCGACTGTGGTCGATCTGAGTTCTCCCTTGGTGCAAATCGGAGTTGGCTGGATAGTTGAGGGCCGGTTACATATAGATCTGTGCAGTTGTACCTGGTGCACCTTGAGCCACATCAAAACCTTGTTTTCTTCAAATCTTTGATTCTATCTTGCTATTACTTCTGCATGTTCTTTTGTCTTGAAGTTACTAATCGTTTACTTAGTGTTTCAGGCTCAATCTTTGCAGATTCTAGTTATAGCTAATATTCTAGTATCAGATCTGTTATCTGGGGGTTGATCTCCTCAGAACTGCTGTAGATATACTTGGATTATATCAAGTCTTCGGCTGATCAATACCTAACATAGTTAATGCCAACAAATCATTCCTCTTTCATTTTTAACAAAAAGTACAAACTAATTTCCATTAAAAATGTATTCATTCAAAGATAGTAATGAGCGGGAAAATTATCACCCTTTAGTTAACAACTATCTTGATAAATAAAATGAAGCCCACGATATCCTGCTAATAATCAATTTTCATTCTTGATTCATGTTGGTAATGATAGGATTGAAAACAGCCTCCAGCTCCTCCATCTTGTGTTTAAACTCATAAACCTCTGCATGTTTGTTGGACACCTGCCACTTTGTGAAAGACCGGAAAGCCTTCTCCATCTTCTTCCTGTCTGCTGCTGTGACCTTTGCTGCACTTCTAATGGCGTCCCTTGAGTTGTAGGCGTAGTCCTCTAAAGCATATCTGGCCTCAGCCTTCTTCATGTGTTCCTCATCCTCCAGCTTGTACTTCTCCGCATCCTCTATCATCCTCTCGATTTCTTCACTAGACAGCCTATCCTTGTCGTTCGTGATGGTGATCTTGTTCATCAACCCAGTTTCCATGTGCTCCGCGGACACATTCAAGATACCATTCTCATCAATGTTGAAGCACACTTTGAATTTAGCAACACCTCTGGGCGCTGCTGGAATGCCTTTGAGACTGAAATTACCCAACAGATTGTTTTCTGTAGCCTTGCTTCTTTCACCCTCGTACACCGGAAACGCAACACTGGTCTGATTGTCCACCACTGTTGCGAAATTATGTTTCTCCTTCCTAGTTGGGATAGGTGTATTCCTTGGAATAATTACGCTCATCACATCTCCATCGCATTGAATACCAAGAGACAAAGGAGTAACATCCAAAAGAACCACATTTTGCACACTGTCATCCCCTTCGCCACTCAACTTAGCAGCCAACACCGCAGCACCATACGCCACAGCTTCATCTGGATTAATGGTCTTGCACACCTCCTTCCCATTGAAAATCTCCTTCAACATCTCCTGCACTTTCAGAATCCTGCTCGACCCGCCCACCATCACCACCTCATCCACACTACTCTTATCCATCCTTGCATCACTCAGGCATGTCTTGACTAGATCCATACACTTGATGAATAAATCCATGTTAAGTTCCTCAAACTTAGCACGAGTAATGGTTGAAAACAAATCAATCCCCTCAAACAACGATTCAATCTCAATTGGGGTTTCGAAGGCAGAGGAAAGGACCCTCTTGGCTCTTTCACAAGCACTCCTCAATCTCCTAATAGCTCTTGCATTCCGACTAATATCCTTACCCGTCTTACTTTTAAACTCTTTCATGAGGTAATCCACCATCCTGTTATCCATATCCTGGCCTCCAAGATGAGTATCGCCAGTAACCGCCTTCACCTCAGTGACATCTGCCTCAATCGTGGCCACAGACACATCAAATGTCCCACCACCAAGGTCAAAAATGAGCACATTCTTGGCCACAGAGCTAGTAACCCTTTTATCACTACCATATGCAATTGCTGCAGCAGTAGGCTCGTTGACAATCCTCAAAACTTTAAGGCCGGCAATGGATCCGGCAGCCTTGGTGGCCTGACGTTGGGAGTCATTGAAATAAGCAGGCACAGTCACAACAGCATCCGTGACAGTTGATCCAAGATATGCCTCGGCGATATCCTTCATCTTGGTAAGTACCATTGAGGAGATCTCCTCAGCAGTAAACTGTTTCTCCTCCCCTTTGTAGGTTACCACGATCATAGGCTTGTCAGTGACAGGAATGACCTTAAATGGCCAACATATCATGTCACTCTGAACCATTGGATCACTGAATTTACGACCAATCAACCTTTTTGCATCTGTGTAAGAATTAATTAAATGTCATATAAGAACGTATAAGACCAAGAAACGACACATAAGAGTATAAGACCAAGAAAATGCCATTCATCTTACATATATATAACTTCGATAAGAAAAATGTATAGAAATAGCCATCTCTGTCAAACATAAAACAAATACAACATGGATCGGCAGCAGCAAATAAGATTAAAAAACATGGAAAATTGAAGAGAAAACTCACCGAAAACGGTGTTGACGGGATTACTGGCGACTTGATTCTTAGCAGCGTCACCGATGAGACGATCAGCGCCACTGAAAGCAACGTAAGACGGGGTTGTGCGATTCCCCTGATCATTTGGTATAATCTCAATGCGGTCGTGCTTCCACGCTGCCACACATGAATATGTTGTCCCCAGATCGATCCCAATTGCCCGTCCTTCTCCCTTTGCCGCCATAAATGATTGGTTGCGGATAACGTGAAGATTTCCTCACAGAACACAAAAACCAGAGAGATCAGTTTGAAAAGAGGAGAGTGGAGTGACCAAACATTGAAGCTAGTACCTACTTATAAGTTAATAGCAGTTGCATGCATCTTCATTCCGTTCAACTTCCACAACCACCAACTTTTCATATTCCCACCACGACGTAACATTCATTGCCCATTGCATAATTAATTATTTAGATGTTATAAAAATATTTAACAAACGTTAGCAAGTTAAATCGCTACAATTACTACAACTTTTAAATGTTAACCACACTATAAAAAATACTTCTATATGATTTTCTCATTTAAACTCTAATATAATACACATATGAAGATTTTATGCAATCATATATGATAAAGGTAGATAGAGTTTAGAGATGGTCAAGACTCAAGTAACAATATAATTATCATTCTATAATACTCTAAAAAAATGTTATCAATTTAATGAAGATAGATACGGTAAATATATGATATAATCAATTCTCATCCAAGGCAGGTTATGTGTACTACTAATATTTTCAAAAGTTGGAATTAAGAAGCTGTTAAATGAAGATTTATTTGTGTAAATTAGAGTGCAATGGAAGATATAAAAGATCTCGGACTTTTAATTATATATTGAATAATTAATTAATAGATAGATCAGTGATTAATAATGCCAGCAGATAAATGAATGAACAGAGTAGCCATTTCATGAGACGTGAATTTAGCACTAGAAATTGTGAAAAGCTGATACAGGCAATTTATAAAAACTAGTTAACAATATAACAATACTTACTCATTCGGGTCATACAAACACCAGTCAAACTATATGCTACTAGGTAAGACCTATAGTCCTCCACTTTTATAAAATTCTCTAATTTCATAGTACATTTATTCAAATTATAATTTTTCAAAATTTTAATAATTTTAACAAAAAAAATGTATAATTATAATTATTAAAATACATATTTAAAAACCAAAACTTACATATTATAAGCCAAAAATTAGTTAATTACTACTCAGCTCCGGCTATGAAGTGAAAACGCCTCCGGTGCATTGCTCCTTGCGCATTGGCTGAAGGCGGAAAACTTCGTAATCTGTTATGGCAACTTGTGGTTTCAGAGACTCGAGAGGTATGCAGCACATGCACCTCGGGCCTCTTTTTGGTGGCGTTGAGTACTCTTATCCCATGTGAGCGTGGTTGAAATAAGCTAGTATTAATATAAATTTAAGTCAATCACTATTATAAATCTAAAAATTTACTCCATCTGTCCTAACTAAATTGAGTCGTATTTCTTTTTTAAATGACTCCTAAGTTTAATCATTAACTATTTTTAAAAAAAAACAAAACATTTGAGCTCTCTTACTTTATTGCATCCAACTATTTTACTCTCTTTATCTTTCCAACCTTATTCCTCTCTCCTACTTTTCAAACACAATTTCTTAAATCTCCGCTCAAAAGTTGACTCAAAAGTTGACTTAACAGGAAAAAAGAGCAAAGAAGTGGAGTATAATATAATCTGCCAATAAAGTAGTAACATACATTAAAGCAAGGAACTCGTGGGAATAATTACACAAAATATGATCAAAATGTTGATAGATAAAAGTAAAGACCCACCAGATCTTCATCATTTTTCATTCTTATTTCATCTTGGCGATGATGGGATTGAAAATAGTCCGGAGCTCCTTCTTCTTGTCTTTGAGATCATAAACCTCTGCTTGTTTGTTAGACTCCAACCACTGTGTCAAATTCTCGAATACATCCTCAATCTTCTTCTTGCCTGCTGCTGTGAGCTTGGCAGCACTTCTAGCGGCGTTTCTTGTGTTGTAGGCATAGTTCTCCAAATCAGCCCTGGCCCACGCCTTCTTCCTAAAGTCGTCATCCTCAAATTTGTACTTCTTTGCGTCCCGAATCATCCTCTCGATTTCTTTATTAGACAGCCTGCCCTTGTAGTTGGTTATGGTGATGTTGTTCTTTACTCCACTCCCTATGTGCTCTGCTGACACATTCAAGATACCATTCTCATCAATGTCGAAGCACACTTTGATTTTAGCAACACCTCTAGGCGCGGCTGGAATGCCATCGAGCCAGAATTCACCTAGCAGATTATTATCAGTACACTTGCTTCTTTCACCCTCATACACCGGAAGGTCCATACAAGTCTGATTGTCAAACATTGTGACAATATCATTACAAGAGTTCCTTGTTGGGATAGTTGTATTCCTTGGAATAATTACCCTCATTTCATCTCCATTGAGTCCAATACCAAGGGACAGCGGAGTAACATCGAATAGAATGAGCTTTTGCACCTTTACATCGCCTTCACCACTCAACTTGGCAGCCAGCATTGCAGCACCATAAGCCACAGCTTCATCTGGATTAATGGTTTTGCACACCTCTTTCTCACCGAATAACTCCTGCAACATCTGCTGAACCTTGGGAATCCTACTCGATCCACCAACAAGCACCACCTCATCCACGCTGCTCTTCTCCATCTTTGCATCACTCACACATTTCTCTACCTGCTCCATACATTTGTTGAATAAATCCATGTTGAGGTCTTCAAATTTAGCACGACTAATGGTCGAAAACAGATCAATCCCCTCAAACAACGATTCAATCTCAATTGGGGTCTCCAAAGTGGAAGAAAGGACCCTCTTGGCTCTTTCACAAGCACTCCTCAATCTCCTTATAGATCTCGGATTCCCACTAATATCCTTACCCTTCTTGATATTAAACTCTTTGATGAAGTGATTCACCATCCTGTTGTCTATGTCCTGGCCTCCAAGATGAGTATCCCCAGCAATAGCCTTCACTTCAATGCTATCTCCTTCAATGGTGGCTACAGACACATCAAACGTGCCCCCACCAAGGTCAAAAATCAGCACATTCTTTGCCACGGAGCTAGTAACACCTTTATCCAGACCGTAAGCAAGGGCAGCAGCAGTAGGCTCATTGATAACCCTTACAATGTCAAGGCCAGCAATGGCTCCAGCGACCTTTGTGGCCTGACGCTGAGAGTTGTTGAAATACGCAGGCACAGTCACGACTGCATCGGTGACGGATGATCCAAGATATACCTCAGCAATATCCTTCATCTTGGTAAGCACCATTGAGGAGATCTCCTCAGCAGTAAACTGTTTCTCCTCCCCTTTGTAGGTTACCACAATCATTGGCTTGTCTGCATCGACAGGAATGACCTTAAATGGCCAACAGATCATGTCACTCTGAACCGTCGGATCACTGAAATTACGACCAATCAACCTTTTTGCATCTATTTAATAAATAGTTCAATTAGTTGAAGGCGGGAGCAGTGACAGATGAGGATACAACAAAGTTCAAAGGGTAGAAAAACAACACATAAAAATCCAAAAAATAAAATTTTTATTGGATATTTGGATTGGATTAGTAGCACATGCTCTAACCACATATGCTGCTAATTTCACTTCGATAAGAAAACTATCCTTACTTTTGGGCGGTTACATACATGTAACTTTATACATATAAAAAAACACAGTATTTGAAGTTTGCATTATACCCGTAGAAAAAAATATATATGGAAGCAGCAAACACCAAAAAATTTAATGACAACCATTAGAAACAGAAGTGAAAACTGACCGTAAATAGTGTTGATGGGATTATTTGCGACTTGGTTCTTAGCGGCGTCGCCGATGAGACGCTCGGTGGCGGTGAAAGCTACATAAGAAAGGGTGGTGCGGTTGCCCTGATCGTTTGGTATAATCTCAATGCGGTCGTGCTTCCACGCTGCCACACACGAGTAAGTAGTCCCCAAATCTATCCCAATCGTCCGTCCTTTCCCGTTTCCGGCCATTAATGATGCAAGCCACAAATGCAACTCAAAAAAAACAAAACTATCAAGAAGAAGGTTTCAAAAACTGAACTGAAATGCACAATACCAAAAGATAATTTGAAAAGAGGAAAATGAAGCCCTATTCTGATAAGCATAGTCCTACTCTGATTTAAGTCACCTCCACTATCACATCCTCCATCTTCCCAATAAACAAAGATCTAATCATTACTACCTCGGTAAGAGATAAGCATATTAGACTGTTCACTACCAATTTTGCGTGTATAGGATACACATTTTAAGATCTAATCATTACTACCTCGGTAAGAGATAAGCATATTAGACTGTTCACTACCAATTTTGCGTGTATAGGATACACATTTTATTAGTACTCCCTCCGTTCCTCTGGCGTAGGTTTAAGAAAGATAATAGAAAATAGATTGAAAAAGTTACGACGTGTGGGTCCTATTTTTATATATTAATTTTATAATAAAATATGAGTAAAAATGAGTTAGCGAAATATGGGACCACTACTAAAAATGATAAAGATGGATGAAAAAGGAAATAGGAGATAAAATTTTTAAGAACTGAGAGATAATTTTTTTCAACTTAATTTCCACTCTAATTCTTAAAATATGTGCGAACTTAATGAGGTTCAATTAATTATGGCTAGATGAGTATGCGTATTATAAATGTGAAAAAAAAAAATTGAAAAAGTTAAATGAAACATGGGTCCACTTTTATATATTTCCTTCAATTTCAAATTAGTCGCACTTTTTCATTTTAGATAATAAATTTTGAATTGATTTTTTAATATAATTAAATTAGAAATTTAGATATAATGAGTGTACACTAAATAAAGGAACACTTAACTAACATAAAATATTAATTAAATAGTCTAATTCTTACTTAAATAATATAAGTAATTTGGGATGAGTGAAATAGAAACGTGCAAGTAATTTGGGATGAGGGAGAGTATTAAATATAAAATGTTTGGTTTTTGACATGAGATTTTAGAGCATCTCCAATGCAAATAGGCCAGTCATAGGCCAGCCACTCTCTTTCTCTCTGCCACGTCAGCAGCACTAAAAATCCACATGTCACATCAGATTTAGGCCAGCAGCAATAAAAATAATTAAAAAACAACTACATTTACGGAATTAAAACACAAAATACGGAATTAAATTTACGACACATATACGGGAAAAATTCATTAATTTTATTTAAATAAAAAAAAAAGAACATTAACTAAAAAGAAAAAAAATTACATAATAAAAAAAATCGAGCTTCCACACACGAGCCACCGCCCCACTCTACTCCTCACTAATTTATTAAAAAAATACATAAAAAAAATGTTAGTATGCCTTGAATCCGTTATAGTTTGCCGCTAGCCATGGGTTCCGGGGAGGCCCCCGGCCCGACGCTATGACTTGTTTCTATTTTAGGTCTTAATTTTGTATTGGGCCCAGTTGTTGTTGTCTATGACTAGATGTTGCTCTTGTACAGAAATTTAGAGAGAAAAAATCGCGTTTATATAGTTTTTCAAAAATTTAAAAAAAATTAAATTAAAAAAATAGCGTCGGCCGATCGACACGCCACACTGGCGGCCAGCGCATCGGCTAGCCCATGCCGCTTTTTTCGCCGATTTCGGGCTAGCCGACCGGCTAGCCGGTTGGCTAGCCGGCATTGGAGATGCTCTTATGTAGAGATGGTATTTCTACTTTGGTACAACTCAAAAAAAATGTTTCATTTTTATTAGGATAGATGAAATATCAGTTTTATAATAAAATGAGTGTAATGAATTAGTGGAATCCATTTACTATATGAGAATAAAAAATTAACATTTTGTGGACGGATCGAAATGACAACAGTTAACAACTTATCATGAAACGAAGGGAGTATATTGAATGGGGATGTGTGATCAAATTGCTAACTCTTCCTAAATTGTTGATTACAACTAATTAGAGGCCATAAGATCTTTAGAGATCTAGTGGTTTATAATTTTCATGTGTAATTTATTTTATTATTATTTAAATTTAAAAATATAAGAAAAACTACCAAATTTAGGATTTTGGATCAACCGTCAATTAGTCTAAAAACATATCAAAACAATGGCTTGAGTATGTCAACACAATTTCGAATTGATATTTTATACGTATTATATTGAAATATATCAATATAGTGTAAAAACATATCAGCACAAGTGAGATCTCATTAAAATCCTTATAAAATTATGTATTTAATTTGATAGATTGCGTGATGAAAAAATAATTTAATTTAAGATAATTATATATATTTAAAGTTTTGAAATATTTTTTAAAGTTAGTTATAATTAATTTATTGTTAATCGGTAAAAGTATCCACATTATTTTCACTATATTAATACTCAATGCTAAATGATCTTGACCCTTATTTTTAAAATCTAATACTCTATCATTCAGTTGTAAGAATTCTAAGGGTGAATTAGTTATATAACGCATAGCAAAGAGTAGAAACTATATAGAGAAGAAAATATAATCAGCCAATCAACTAGTAATAGTTGTAGATTATACCAAGCAACTGGCGGAAATCATCACAAAATTGATCAAAAATCTTGATAGACAAAAGTAAAGACCCTCGATATCCAGCCAATCATCATTTCTCATTCTTATTTCATCTTGGCGACGATGGGATTGAAAACAGTCTGGAGCTCCTTCATCTTGTCTCTAAAATCATCAGCCTCTGCATGTTTGTTACACTCCAACCACTTTATGAAAGACTCAAAAGCATCCTCCATCTTCTTCTTGTGTTTTGCTTTGAGCTTAACTGCACTTCTAATGGTGTTCCTCATGTCGTAGGCGTAGTCTTCCAAATCATATCTGGCCTCAGCCTTCTCCCTAAACTCGTCATCCTCCAACTTGTACTTCTTCGCATCCTCAATCATCTTCTGAATTTCTACCACCGACAGCCTACCTTTTTCGTTTATTATGGTGATGCCGTTCTTCAATCCAGTCTTTGTGTGCTTCGCTGACACATTCAAGATACCATTCTCATCCAGGTCGAAGCACACTTTGATTTTGGCAACACCTCTAGGCGCTGGTGGAATACCTTCGAGCCAGAATTCACCTAGAAGATTGTTTTCTTTTGACTTGCTTCTTTCACCTTCGTAGACTAAAAACTCCACTTCAGTCTGATTGTCATAGACCGTCACATGAATACGCTCCTTCCTTGTTGGGATTGGTGTATTCCTTGGAATAAATACTGACATCACATCTCCTACAACTTCAACACCAAGTGACAGCGGAGTAACATCCGAAAACATGAGCTTTTGCACCTTCTCACTGCCTTCACCGCTCAACTTGGCAGCTAGCACTGCAGCACCATATGCCACAGCTTCGTCTGGATTAATGGTTTTACAGGCCTTCTTCCCACTAAAAAACTCCTTCAACATCTGCTGGACCTTGGGAATCCTACTGGACCCGCCCACCAGCACCACCTCATCCACACTGCTCTTCTCTATCTTTGCATCACTCAAGCAACTCTTAACCAGTTCCATACACTTGTTGAATAAATCCATGTTAAGATCTTCGAATTTAGCACGACTAATAGTGGAAAACAGATCAATCCCCTCAAACAACGATTCAATCTCAATTGGGGCCTCCAAAGTGGAGGAAATTACCCTCTTGGCTCTTTCACAAGCACTCCTCAATCTCCTAATAGCTCTTGGATTCCCCCTAATATCCTTACCCTTCTTGCTTTTGAACTCTTTCATGAAGTG
>NC_062965.1:3419471-3443952 GCF_023119035.1 Salvia hispanica
ATTCACCATCCTATCGTCCATGTCCTGTCCTCCAAGATGAGTATCGCCGGCGATAGCCTTCACTTCAATGACATTTCCCTCAATCATGGCCACAGACACGTCGAAGGTGCCACCACCAAGGTCGAAAATCAGCACATTCTTTGCCACAGAGCTAGTAACACCATTATCAAAACCGTAAGCAATGGCTGCAGCAGTAGGCTCATTGATGATTCTTATAACATTGAGGCCAGCAATGGCTCCGGCAGCCTTGGTGGCTTGACGCTGAGAGTCGTTGAAATAAGCAGGCACAGTCACGACAGCATCCTTGACAGTTTTGCCAAGATATGCCTCGGCGATTTCCTTCATCATGGTAAGCACCATTGAAGAGATCTCCTCAGCTGAAAACTGTTTCTCCTCCCCTTTATAGGTTACCGCGATCATAGGCTTGTCGCCAGTGCCACGAATGATCTTGAATGGCCAAAACATTTTGTCACTTTGGACTGCCGGGTCACTGAATTTGCGACCGATCAACCTCTTTGCATCTGTGTACAATTAGAGAGAAATGAAAAATCAGTAATTGCTAAAGAAACTACTGGATTATTAGCATCTGCTCCAACCACACCTCACTTCATCAACAATTAGGCTGTTATATACACATACCACTATAAGTCTATAATACATAAAAAAATACTTTGCATTTATTTCTGATCTTTCTACTAGTACTACATTAAATTTTCCTACCTTCCCAATATATATATCTGTCACTCATAGAAAAATATATGGAAAGGAAGCAGCAAGCAAGAAAAAAATTAAAAGACATGGGAAATACAAGAGAATACTAACCAAAAACAGTGTTGAAGGGATTTTTAGCAACTTGGTTCTTAGCGGCGTCACCAACAAGACGAAGGGAGTCAGTGAAAGCGACTTGAGAAGGCGTGGTGCGGTTGCCCTGATCGTTTGGTATGATCTCAACGCGGTCGTGCTTCCACGCTGCCACACAAGAATACGTCGTCCCCAAATCAATCCCTATCGCCCGCCCATAGCCCGTTCCAGCCATTAGTGATGCCAACAACAAACTACACTGTAACTAAAAGAAAACAAAAATGTCAAACGAAGTCTTCAATAGTTGTCAAAATTTTCAACAAGGAACTGAAATGTGAAACACCTATTCTGAAATTAGCCGGTAGTGAAGAGAAAATAGAAGCAGCATCAGCATGTCACACCATCTTCTGGCATCTAACATTGCCCAATAAACCAATACTACCTCCGTCTCCTAAATTTTGTCACACTTTGACTCGGCATGAGTTTTAAGAAATGTAATGGAAGTGAGTTGAAAAAGTTGGTGGGATGTGGATCCTACTTTTAAAGTATTAGTTTTATAATAAAATGTGAGTAGGAATGAGTTAGTGGAATATGAGATCCACTACCAAAACTGGTAAAAAGTGAAGTGTGTCAAATTTTCAGGGACGGACCGAAATAGTAAACTGTATCAAAATTTGGAGGACGGAGGTAGTAGTATTTTCCAAATTCTAATTTTAAATTCAATTCCTACTATTTTACTATTTTAGTATACTACCATTCAAGAAGTTGAAAAAATTAAACACACAGACTCTCTTAATTTCAACCCTAAAAGAAAATTTAAACACATGGAGAGAAATTTACCAAGTCGGCGGAATAGGCTGTGGAAGAAGGCGACGGGCGGAGGAGGGCTTTGCTGTAAAATGGCGACGGCGCCGAAGGAGGAGGCAGGCGCGGTGCACTATGCTTGAGAGAGTGGAAAGGTAGTAAAGTTCAAATCTTGAAAAATTGACATAAAGTTGAAAGCTACGACCGGTTTGAGAGGTCTGATAACAGTTCATATAGTATCCGGTTTTTAAGGTTGAATGGGATAGAGGTCCAATTCAAATTTTAAAACATTGGTTTTTAAAGTGAACGAATTGAAAAAGGAATTCTATAAAATTGAAATGGGCTGAAATTGAATTGTAATTTAATTCTAAATTATTTGTTTTGCAAAAATGATTCTTACTATGAAATTAAATTTGAAGAAAGTATAAAGTACGTGCATGCGTAGTATTTGTGTGTGTGCGGGCACACTGGATCGTGTAGTGTGTAGTATGGCGTCCAATTTTATAACTACTTAAAATTCTAACTATATATTTTTAATATAAAGGATGATTTTTGAAAAAGTTTCATGTACTAGTACTTATAGCCTAATCTTTCATAGGTGTTAATACTCTTAGTTAGAGCCTAGAGGCTCATATTGTATTTGAGTAACTACTACTCCCTCCGTCTCCGATTAAGAGTCACACTTTTTCATTTTGGTCCGTCCCCAATTAAGAGTCACACTTCATTTTTACCATAAATGGTAGTAGGTCCTACATTCCACTAACTCACTTCACTCACATTTTATTATAAAACCAATATAAAAAAGTGGGTCCCACATTCCACTAACTTTTTCAACCAATTTTTTCTTTACATTTCTTAAAACTCGTGCACGGTCAAACTGTGATCTGCTAATGGGGGACGGGGGAGTATAATATTACTTCCTCCGTCCGCCATTAGGAGTTCCATTCATGGACGGCACGGATTTTAAGAAAAGTGGGTGGAAAAAAGTTAGTGGAATAGGGGTCCCACTTGTATATATTAGTTTTAAATGAAATGTGAGTGGAATGAGTTAGTGGAAGGTGAGACCATATTACTATTTATGATCAAAGTGAACCGGGACTCTAATTCGCGGACGGACTAAAATGAAAAAACGAGACTCCTATTCGCGGACGGAGGGAGTACATGTTGTGGCCGAGTTGGTTTGCAACGCGGACTCGCTTCATGACATGCAGGTTGAGATTTTGAGCCCCAAAGCTTCTATACTATATTATGCAAAAATGATTTTTATATTCTATTCCGCTTCCAAAATCTTTTTAATTTCTATTTCGTATATATGTTTTTTTAAAACACTTGAGAAAAATGTTTTTTACTTTCATTACTTATCATTTTTATTTTATTTTTTTTAGTACCCACACTCCTAATTACAGTGATATGATAACTTTAGGGTTATGTTTGGTTGTTAGAAAAGTGAAGGAAATAAAAGTTGGAGTTAGGGTTATGTTTGGTTGTTAGAAAAGTGAAGGAAATAAAAGTTGGAGGGGAAAATGATTCTCTGAAAAGTGATTCCTAGTAGTAACTAGTATGATTCTAGATAATTTACTTTCCAATATTTGAAAAAATGTCAAGATTTTGAATTCTATATTAATTTTAAATAGTAAACTAAAAAAAATACAACAATTAATCAAAAAATATATATTTTCTTTGTAATATCGATAATGCTAATAAATAATTACTTAAATATATTTTATAAATATAAAATTATAATTCTCATTACAGGCATCTAATAAATTTTGAAAATAAAGAAAATGAATTACAAAAATTACTTAAAAAACCACTGATTGAGTTTAATTGGAATAACAGAAAATATTTAGATAGTCAATAACACGAAATTGAAGAAGTCAAGACTTGCGGCAAAAACGTAAAGTAAATTCATCCTAACAGTTGTACAAGAAACATCTTCTTCGTCCGTTCATCATGAAGAGTGAAAAAATAATAATAATCAGGATCCGAACAAGTTTCATTGCAACTTTTTTCTCTGAGAATGTGTTAATGCTTCAATCTCTTGCAATATCTTATAAAGCATACGACGATTGTCTTTTTTCTCTCGGTCACCTCCAATAAAACTTTCCAGAATCTTATTCATTTGATCATTCAACTTATCCATATGCTCAACAAGCACATTAGTCATTCGCTATGAAAAACATCTGAAGTTCTCCTCCTCTTACGATCAAGTCTTTTTAAAGTTCCTTCTATTGCGAGGTGTAGTTATTGAAGGTACACCATCTTCACCCGATTCTCCATATACTTGATCAACATTTTCTTGTAAGTCCTTGACTACATCTAATGCAGCTTCAGCATGTAATCCAACAGCTAAATCTTTACCCCAAACAAATGATAGTTGATCAAAGTAGGGGAAAGACTTGTTTTTCATGAAAGTACAATAGGGATGGCTCTACACATACCATAACACAATTTCATTATAGTATGTTTCACATGCAACATAAAAGAAACTAGCATAGAGAGGAAAATATAATTAAAAATTACTTATAAAATAGACCAAAAAATACCATAGAAAAACCAAAATAGTACTAGTACTTAACTTAGACAAAGCACCTCGCAGGAAAAGTTACAAAAACATGAACAAAAGCCTTGATAGATAAAAGCAAAGAAACACCAACGAGATCCTGCCAATCATCATTGCTCATACTTATTTCATCTTGGCGATGATGGGATTGAAAACAGTCCGGAGCTCCTCCATCTTGTTGTTAAAATGATACACCTCTGCGTGTTTGTTGGAGGCCAACCACTGTGTGAAAGATTCGAAAGCATACTCAATCTTCATCTTGTCTGCTGCTGTGACCATTGCTGCACTTCTGATGGTGTTCCTCATGTCGTAGGCGTAGTTCTCCAAAGCTAACCTAACCTTAGCCTTCTCCCTAAACTCGTCATCCTCAAACTTGTACTTCTTCGCATCCCTAATCATCCTCTCAATTTCTTCCTTAGACAGCCTGCCCTTTTCGTTGATGATAGTAATGCTGTTCTTCGCTCCAGTCCCTATGTGCTCCGCTGATACATTCAAGATACCGTTCTCATCTATGTAAAAGCACACGTTGAATTTAGCAACACCTCTGGGTGCTGCTGGAATGCCTTCGAGGCTGAATTCACCTAGCAGATTGTTGTCGATTGCCTTGCTTCTTTCACCCTCGTACACCCGAAACGGCACACTGGTTTGGTTGTCCACCGCTGTTGAAAAGTCATTTCTCTGTCTCCTAGTTGGGATAGGTGTGTTCCTCGGAATAATAACACTCATCACATCTCCATTGCACTGAATACCAAGAGACAAAGGAGTAACATCCAAAAGAACCACATTTTTCACCTTATCACTGCCTTCACCACTCAACTTGGCAGCCAGCACTGCAGCACCATATGCCACGGCTTCGTCTGGATTAATTGTCTTGCATGCCTCCTTCCCACCGAACAATTCCTCCAACATCTGCTGGACCTTGGGAATCCTACTTGATCCGCCCACCAGAACCACCTCATCAACGCTGCTCTTCTCCATCTTTGCATCAATCAGACAACTCTCAACCAATCCCATACACTTCTTGAATAAATCCATGTTAAGGTCCTCGAATTTAGCACGAGTAACAACAGTAAAAAGATCAATCCCCTCAAACAACGATTCAATCTGAATTCGAGCTTCAAAAGTTGAGGAAAGGATTCTCTTGGCTCTTTCACAAGCACTACTCAATCTCCTGACTGCTCTTGAGTTCCCACTAATATCCTTGCCCGTCTTGCTTTTAAACTCTTTCATCAAATGATTCACCATCCTGTTGTCCATGTCTTGGCCTCCAAGATGAGTATCGCCAGCAATAGCCTTCACTTCAACAACCCCAGCCTCAATCATTGCCACAGACACATCGAACGTTCCACCACCAAGGTCAAATATCAGCACATTCTTCGCCACATAACCCCCTTTATCCAGTCCATATGCAATGGCAGCAGCAGTAGGCTCGTTGATGATCCTCATAACATTAAGTCCAGCAATGGTTCCAGCATTCTTGGTGGCCTGACGCTGAGAGTCATTGAAATAAGCAGGGACAGTTACCACAGCATCCGTGACAGTAGATCCAAGATATGCCTCGGCAATGTCCTTCATCTTAGTAAGCACCATTGACGAGATCTCCTCAGCCGAAAACTTTTTCTCCTCTCCTTTGTAAGTTACTACAATTGTAGGCTTATCATCAGCACCAGGAACAACCTTGAATGGCCAAAATATCATGTCTTTCTGCACCGTTGAGTCACTGTATTTGCGGCCGATCAACCTCTTTGCATCTGTGTAAAAAGTGGGAAGAGTAGAGAAAACAACTATATTAAGAGGGAAAGGAAACTGCACATGAAGTTAAGAAAACGAACTAGTGCTTCGAATACTTTTGAATCTAAGAAGAAAACTGAAGTAAAATCAAATTGATAGAAGAGAAAACTCACCGAAAACAGTGTTGATAGGATTTTCAGCGACTTGATTCTTAGCGGCGTCACCGATGAGACGTTCGGCGGCGGTGAAAGCTACATGAGACGGCGTGGTGCGGTTGCCCTGATCGTTTGGTATAATCTCAATGCGGTCGTGCTTCCACGCCGCCACACACGAATATGTCGTCCCCAAATCGATCCCAATTGCTCGTCCTTTCCCCTTTCCGGCCATTAATGTTTGGTTGCGGATAACGTGAAGATTTCCACAGAGAACTAAAAGAAGTAGAGAGATCTGTTTTGGAAAAAGGAGAGTGGATTAACAAAAGGTTGAAGCTAGTATCTATAAGAGATCCGTTCAACTTCCACTATCACCAACTTTCCATATTCCCACCACGACGTAACATTTCCCACTAAAAAATTTCTCCACTTTAATAGGATAATAATAACTATCTGTTGGTTATTCCTTAAACTAATATTAATAAATGTTTTTAACGAGTGTTGGCAAATTAAACTGTTTGCTGAAATTTACGGCTTTTAAATTTTAAAAACGGTACTTTTAATTAAAGAAATAGTAATTGTATATTTATAAAAAAAATACTTCTATATGAATTTCTCATCTAAACTAAAATATAGTACCAAAACACATGATCTTTAGCTTACCCAAAAAATAAGAGTATATAGTTTTTATGCAATATAATTATGGTATGTTTGGTAGGGATGCTAACTCATTTAGGGATGTAATTTTATGAATTCATCCCTAGATGAGTTAGCACACCTATCAAACATGGCCTAATTAGAGAAGGTTTAGTCACAATATAGTAATCATTACTACCAAAGAAAATCATACTATAAGAAATACTAGGGCATGATGATAGAAGTTGGAATTTAGGGTGAATATATGATTTAATGAAGTTGGAGTTGTGAAGCTATTAAATGATTTAATTAATAATGAAGTTGGAATTGTGAAGCTATTAAATGAACGATTTATTTGTTTTTGACATAAATTGGGTATACAGACATAAATTGTTTTTGAGTGCCATGTACGAAAGATCGCGGACTATCATTAATGTATTATCTAATTAATGATTAATAATGCCAGCAAATAAATGAATGAACAGAGTATGTAGCCATTTCACGAGGCGTAAATTTAGCACTAGGAACTGTAAAAAGCTAAAAATCATTTACTACTAAAATTTATAAACTCGTTAACAATATAAAAATACTTGCTCATTTAACTAGAGTACTCATGATAGTTGGACCACAAATAAATCAAATCTATGATATTTTAAGTGTGACAGTTTTTCATTTATCATGCAGACCTTATACATCACACCACTCAATCCCCAACTTAGGTAAGACCTATATTCCATCATTTTTTTTAGTTCTATAATTTCATACATTTCATCTAACAAAATATGATTTAAAAAAATCGCGGGAATCATCTAACAAAATATGATAAAAAAAAAAATCTTGATAGATAAAAGTAAAGACCAACGATATCCTGTCAATCATAATTTTTCATTCTTATTTCTTAATTAATGTTGGCAACGATGGGATTGAAAATAATATGGAGCTCCTTCATCTGGTCTTTAATTAAAATCACAAGCCTCTGCTTGTTTGTTGGACTGAAACCACTGTATGAAAGACCTGAAAGCATCCTCCATCTTCTTCGTAAATATATGATTTAATGAATTCTCAGTAACCAAGGCAAGTTATGTGCTACTACTATAATAAATCAAATCTATGATATTTTAAGTCTGATAGTTTTTCATTTATCATGAAAACCTCATTCATCACACCAGTCAAACCAGGTAAGGCCTATATTCCATCACTTTTTTTTAGTTATATAATTTCATACATTTCATCCAACAAAATATGATAAAATGATCTTGATAGATAAAAGTAAAGACCAAAGATATCCTGTCAATCATAATTTTTCATTCTTACTACTATTTCTTAATTCATCTTGGCAACGATAAAATAGTCTGGAGCTCTTTCATCTGGTCTTTAAAATCATAAGCCTCTGCTGTTTATTTGGACTCAAACCACTGTATGAAAGACCTGAAAGCATCCCCATCTTCTTCGTATATATATGATTTAATGAATTCTCTCACCCAAGGCAAGTTATGGGCTACTACTATAATAGTATAAATGTACTACTAGTATTTTTCAAAAGTTGGAATTATGAAGCTGTTAAATGAAGGATTTATTTGGGTACATAGACTGTAGTCATAGAATTGTTTTAGTGTGCCATGTAAGATACTACTAAAGATGGCGGAGTTTTTATGATAGGTTAATAGTAGTAATTAATAATGCCTGCTAATAAATGAATGAACAGAGTAACTATTTCATGAGACTGTGAATTTAGCACGACCTTTTTGTGAATATTTGAAAATCTACAAAATTCGATAACAATAAAAAAAGAACTAACTCAGATAGTAACAGCTTGAGACAAGAAGATGCTCACATTAAAATCGTTTTTTTTCTTTTCACTTAGCGTAAGCTAGCCTCACAACACTTTTACCGTATTATCATTAACTCTTAATAACTATTAATAAGTCTCATATTTTAATTATTTATTATTTCTTATTTTCATGTAATTTTATATTCAAATTAAATTAAATTTTGTAATTACAAATATTTAATGGAATATAATATAATTTAAAAGGAAAAGCAAATAAAAATTTACACCCAATAGAAGGCAAACCTCTGGACTCCCGAACTTTACTAGAAAATTAAAGGCACTCACATGCATATACAAATACAATGCTTACAGAATTTTTCGTGTGGTATAGTGCAGAGAGCAGGTGAAGAGAGGGGGATTTGAAGAGATTATAGGAGATGAAGAGATTATAGGAGATGAAGAGATAATTCTTTAACTATATATTTTAAATTAGGTTTTCTTTCAGAGTAGGTGTTTCATTTCATCTTTGCTAAAACACACTCTTGGGTATAGAACATTTTCACTTCCTTGTTGAAATCTTCACCTTTTTTGGAATCATTGAAGTACTATTTGTTTTGATATTTTTGTTTTCTTACAGTTGTAGAGCTACTTGTTGCTAGTGTCATTAATGGCGGGAAAGGGGAAAGGACATGCAGTCGGGATCGATTTGGGGACGACGTATTCGTGCGTGGCAGCGTGGCAGAATGACCGCATTGAGATTATACCGAATGATCAGGGCAACCGAACCACGCCATCTTATGTGGCCTTCACTAACTCCCATCGACTTATCGGTGATGCCGCAAAGAACCAAGTTGCAAATAATCCAACCAACACCGTTTTCGGTAGTTTTTCTTGTTTTTCTGCCACGGTTGTATTTGTTGTTCTATGTGTGACAATGATAAATAGCTGGCTGAGTTAGGAATTTTTATCATCAAAGTTTAATACTATAGTAAAAAGATTTTGCATAATTTTATTTTGTACTGTAGTAGTTTTTTTCCCTCTCTAAACTTTGTTGCTTTCTCATTGCTATCTAGTAGTAATTGAATTTATTTCTTACACAGATGCAAAGAGGTTAATGATAGGGACCTCGAGCCCCAAGCCCAAACGACCAACTAAGCCGTGGCCCGACATCTTTTATTGTTAGCTTATTATTTATTTCCTTGTCTAGCTATAGTATTTTTGGAACACAAACCTTGCTCCTCAAGTAAGATATCTACCGTATTTTAGCATAGGATTTATATAAATCTTTTCGGGTTTTCTTCTTGATTCTTTCCCGAATCGTAGAGTCGAATCAAGCAGGGTCCGGACTCTATAAATAAAGAGTCCATTAGAGAGTCAGAAAATCATTCAAGAACAAAGAAATAAAAATCTTTTCTTGAAACCCAAGTTTCGAAACGCTAGTTGACGCAACTAGGTTTCTTTATCGTTTTCTTCACAATTTCGTGTGCTCTAATCGCTCCGATAGGATTCAAATCCTATCAACTGGTGCTTCATTGATCTACTCTTCTCCCACACGTTCGATGGCGATGGAATTCGAGCACGAATCGTTTGCGCAACAAGAAGATTCAGTTCACAACAAAATTGAGGAACTCCTCGCCACGCTCATAGCCGCTGTGACTGGCGCACGAGCAAAAGAGCCGCCGGACCCAGTCACGAGTTGGGCATTACCACCATCGGTCACGCAAGCACCAATGGGTGTCAATCCTTTTACCGTACCACGCCTTCGCCTCGAGCAACCTCGTTTCAATGGACAGAATGCTGCAGAGTGGATTCGTCGTATGCAGATTTATTACAACCACCACTATACGCCTCTATCAGATCGGTTGTACCTTACTCAATACTTGTTTGATCCCCCGGCGTCTGACTGGATGGCTGACTGGACCAGTAATAATCCTGGCAAGGGTTGGGAGGATTTCTTGGTGGCAGTACATCATCATTTTACCATCGAGTTCCTTGATGGGGATTCACATATGGTAGACGATGTCCATCAATATGAGACTATTGTTGATGCACCGAACGAAGTCACGTTGGATTCTTCAATTCCTGATGCAGCTCCAGCTTTATGCAGCATTGAAGATGTCTCGTGTGATACGATTTCGGACGAATATAACATAGGTGTGGATACTACCATGGGGAGGCACATTCTAGGTGAGATACAGCCGGGTGACCTCGCTGATATGGAAGCCGTAGAACATCACCACTCTGCTCGGGAATTAAAGGTGGAAGAGCTCTCAATCGTAGTAGATCTGCCTGTTGTTCAGGGAAGTTTGGAATCAAATAGAGCAGATGCATGTCAAGCTGGAGATACTGCCCTCGCTGCATTGAAAGTTGAACAACCAACTGGTGCATATCACCAATTTGCTCTGGAATTATTTGACGGAGATTCACAAATGGTGGAGCATGTACATCAAACGAAGGTTTTTGTCGATGCACGCAAAGCAATTGGTTTGGAATCTTCGCTTCTGAAGTCAGCTACAGAATTGGGATGCACAAATATTGTCAACGATGCAGGCTCACTTCCAGATCTCAGGGAGATCCCCATCGACATTATCCCATTCGAGCACTCGGATGAGACCAGGGACATGGCTATGGAGTCTCAACCTAAAAGAGCAAATTTTCTGAATGAGGATAAGTGTGCTAAAGAAAATGTGGTTGATGTTTTTGAAGATAAAGATGAACAACATACTTTGCTTAGTGTTGGATATCGAGATTTATTCCGAAGGGAACAAGCACTCGCCTTCGATAACCGTTCGATTCCTCCACCCAACGTCACACTAAGTTTGTTCAGACACTCTAACATGGATTGGAGACCGTTGCTATCCCCAAGAGCCTACCTATTCTCCTCTTTTGAGTCATTGCTCCAGATTTGCATGGCTGCCCCTCGATTCCCTTACTATGATTCTGCGAAGGTTGTGATTGTTGTTCGACGGGGAATTGATATGCCGTATTACACTAGTTATTTGGACGAGGGAGGCGCCTTTCAGTCTGAATTTTCAGGTGCTGAAGGATGGAATAAACGTAGATTTGTTGTTATGATTGTAGACAGAGGTGGATGTGAAGGAGGAATTGTTGATTCCTGGCGTGATTCAAAGACGAATGCTTTGGGAATGCCAAATCAAGACTGCGAGTTAAGTATGGGAGCTTCAATATTTGGCAACAATCTTTACTCTGGTGCTGTTCAAATTAATTTGTGTTCTCATACACTCTTGAATTCCTCATTATTTAGTTGCTACTCTAATAGTGATCTTAGTGGACCAATATCTAAGGTATTTTATGTGATATTCGAGAGCTCCTTGGTTGCTTATACTTTCTTCATATTGAGATACTTTAAAGATGGAGATCACCGGGCTACGGAGACGTTTGGAGATGTACTCTCGAAGCAGGTATGTGGATATATAGCATTCTTTCCAAAGGTGGAGCCTTTGATAGCTGGTGAACAGATCCTCACTGCCTCCACGGTTGATCCTTTTTGCCTGCTATTCTTTGCTTTGGGTGTTCCACATGTTAGAGTGATGGTCAGACGGCTTGTTCTGGATATTATTGGGTCTGCAATTATTAGGCAAGAACGCTTGGAGTCAGCTGTTCAACCACAAAAAATGTATTCTCCTCACATTTTTTTCTTGGTCACTTATTTTGGTGGAATTTTTTACATTGAGTGGAGCGCCCTTGTTGGCGTATTAGGAGACAATAGTAATTGGCAGGCTGAGGCACGACATATCCGAAGAGTTCAATTTTTGCAGATCAGATTCTCTACCAAAGGAGGGGTCAAAATTGGTCGAGTTGAAGAACTTATTTTCGTGTGTTGCACCTACTGTTTTAGTGGGCAGATGTTAAGAGGTCTTATGAGGGTTCATTTAACCCAAATCGCAACTTCCACAACAGTAGCTGTGATCCAGATGATGTGCGATGTTGAAGATGTGTCTGATCATCCGCTGTGGGAGGGCGACATCATCCATTCTAGTGGTTTTGTCATCAGCAAAGTCAAGATCAAATTGGGAGAATTCAATGGTGATGAACAGAGACGCAGTACATTCGATCTGTGGAAAAATCTAGCAAATGTTAGGATGCCTTTTGACCCCATAGATGTTGTTCTTGAGAAAACTTGGTCTTGTCGAGGCAGCAAGAAATTCATTTCTTTCGGAAATTTTTCAGGTCACATCAGGCGTCATTCGATTGAGCTGACGAGAAAGGTGTCTAGTATTGTTGAATCTGGTGAGAGTTTTCCCACCTTGGAGAATTTCGGGCTGATTCGAAGAGAGAGTTTCATGGGCATATACATGAGCATCGTTAATCTTTCGTTCTCTTGTGTGAGTGGTTCTCATTGTGGTATCTCTAAGCTTGATGAGGCAGATGGGGTTGCCAGGTGTTTGGTTTTGCTACATAAAGCCCACTTGGATGAGATTGGAGATGTAGATGGTTCCAATTTTAATGAAAGGATAAATTGGGTTGCTGCTGTCTCAAGTGAGTTTAAATGGGTTGTTCTTAACATAATTGAAGCTGCTGGCAGCCGAGATTTGGGCTACATGCTGCAAAGGTTTCAAGCTCCACCTACAAAGAGTACAGACATAGAAGAGAATACAAGTGGGACTCCTAGCATCAAGACTGATCCAACAATTAAACAGGTTTTGGCATGGGAAGAGCTAGAAGTTCAAATTGCTTTAGGGAGGGCAAGCTTGGACGCTAGGTATTCGGCTGCAGAGGACGTGGTTTGTGATAACTTGTGTGTTGCTTCCCAAACTTTGGAACATGGCGTTATAAAGTTGATCGTCTACTGCATTTTCATCATCTCCGCCTTGAGGACAAGGCGATTGTTATCGGGGAGGGAGTTGATAGGGACCTCGAGCCCCAAGCCCAAACGACCAACTAAGCCGTGCCACAATTGACGCAAATGTCATTGAAGTGAAGGCTATTACTGGCAATACTCATCTTGGAGGTCAGGACATGGATAACAGAATGGTGAATCATTTTATGAAAGAGTTTAAAAACAGGAAGGGTAAGGATATTAGTGGGAATCCAAAAGCTATTAGAAGATTGAGAAATGCTTGTGAAAGGGCAAAGAGGATACTTTCCTCCACAATGGAAACCCCAATTGATATTGAGTCATTGTGTGAGGGGGTTGATATGTTTTTTACTGCTAGTCGTGCTAAATTCGAGGACCTTAACATGGATTTATTCAACAAGTGCATGGAGTTGGTTGAGAAATGCTTGAGTGATGCGAAGATAGAGAAGAGCAGCGTGGATGAGGTGGTGCTTGTGGGCGGGTCGAGTAGAATTCCAAAGGTGCAGGAGATGTTGAAAGAGTTGTTGGGTGGGATAGAGGTGCGCAAGACCATTAATCCAGACGAATCTGTGGTGTATGGTGCTGCAGTGCTCGCTGCCAAGTTGAGTAATGAAGGCAATGAGAAAGTGCAAAAATGTGGTTCTTTTGGATGTTACTCCTTTGTCTCTTGGTGTTGAAACTCTTGGAGATGTGATGGAAGTAGTTATTCCGAGAAACTCATTTATCCCAATTAGGAAGGGGAAAGATTTCACCACAACATATGACAACCAGACCGAAGTAAGCTTCCTAGTGTATGAGGGTGAAAGAAGCAAGGCAACAGACAACAATCTGCTAGGTGAATTCATGCTCCAACGCATTCCAGAGGCGCCCAAAGGTGTTCCTAAAATCAAAGTGTGGTTCGACATTGATGCACATGGTATAATGAATGTGTCAGCGGAGCACACAGAGAGTGGAGTGAAGAACAACATCACTATCACCAACCACAAGGGCAGGCCATCTAGTGAAGAAATTGAGAGGATGGTCGAGGATGCGAAGAAGTACAAGTTGGAAGAAGAGGAGCACACAAAGAAGGTTGACGCCAGGTACTGTTTGGAGAACTACGCCTACAACATGAGGAACGCTATTAGAAGTGCAGCCAAGATCACAGCAGCAGACAAGGAGAAGATGGAGGATGCATTTGGTTGTTTTATACAGTGGTTGATCTCAAACGAAGATGCAGCAGTTGATGATTATAAAGACAAGATGAATGAGCTCCAGACTGTTTTCACTACCATCATATGCAACATGGATTAAGAGTTGAAATTGATGATTGCTTCATTTTTCCCATCTTAAAAGGGTTATGATTCCAGCTCATTGTTATTTGCTAGCTTTAAATTACTATACTGATTTTTGTAGTATTTGTTTTTCGCCTCTTGTTAGATTCTTCTTTCTTTGTTCTTTTGTCCTTATTCTGCTTGAGCATATTAATTTACCAAACTTAAGTTATTTTTAGATTTCTAGCTTTAAAAGTTATCAAATTGCTTTCAACTTATAACTCTTTTCAACCACACAGACACAGTATATACATTGATAAGAGTAGAGATGATTATCGATTATTACTGATAATTAAAATTTTCAATTTTGATTACGTTTCATGGTTTTAATTTATTTTTTTTGTTATTACTGAGGAATTGATAAAAGTATTATCTAAATTTCTATGGAATAAGCAAGTTCACTGGTTGGAAAGCTAGCCTCAATTATGCATGTGGCAGGTTCAATACTTTAGCTAAATTTATATGTACAGACAAATGCAAATATTATTTGGTGCCTTGTGGAAATCAATCTCATCAAACTTTGGCAAATTCCAGGCTTCTTAATAACAAACTTGCTCAGGGTATTGTCTTTAAGTAGAGATGTAGAGAAGAAATGGTATAGTCCACCTAAGAAATGGTATGATAACTTTAAGTGAATCACTAAACTAATTTCAGTTGAACTTGCATGCTCAAGCAAAATACGGTAAAAAAGAGCAAAGATAGAAGAAACTAACATAGAGATGAAAATATAATTAAAAATTATAAAATAGACGAAAAATATACTACTAGCACCTCGCAGGAATCATCACATAAACATGAACAAAAGTCTTGATAGATAAAAGAAAAGAAACACCAAACGAGATCCTGCCAATCATCATTTCTCATTTCTATCTCATCTTGGCGATGATGGGATTGAAAACAGTCTGGAGCTCCTTCTTCTTGTTGTGAAAATCAGCAACCTCTGCATGTTTGTTGAACACCAACCACTCTGTGAAACACTGGAAAGTATACTCCATCTCCTTCTTATCTGTTGCTGTGAGATTCGCTGCACTTCTAATGGCGTCCCTTGTGTCGTAGGCGTAGTTCTCCAAAGCATACCTGGCCCTGACCATCTTCTTGTATTCCTCATCCTCTAACTTGTACTTCTCCGCATCCTCAATCATCCTTTCAATTTCTTCCTTAGACAGCCTGCCCTTGTCATTGGTGATGGTGATGCTGTTCTTCACTCCAGTCTCTATGTGCTCCGCTGACACATTCATTATACCATTCTCATCTATGTCGAAGCACATTTTGAATTTAACACCACCTCTGGGCGCTGCAGGAATGCCTTGGAGTGTGAATTGCCCTAGCAGATTGTTTTCTGTTGCCTTGCTTCTTTCCCCCTCATACACCGGACAGCTCACACTGGTCTGATTGTCATACAGTGTTTGATGAATTTTCTTTTTCCTTGTTGGGATTGGTGTATTCCTTGGAATAAATACTGCCATCTCACCTTCATTAATGCCGATACCAAGGGACAACGGAGTAACATCCAACAGAATGAGATTTTGCACATTATCATTGCCTTCACCACTCAACTTGGCAGCCAGCACTGCAGCACCATGAGCCACAGCTTCGTCTGGATTAATGCTCTTGCACACCTCTTTCCCAACAAAAAACTCCTTCAACATCTGCTGTACCTTGGGAATCCTACTTGACCCACCAACAAGCACCACCTCATCCACACTACTCCTCTCCATTTTTGCATCACTCAGGCATTTCTCAACTAATCTCATACACTTCTTGAATAAATCCATGTTAAGGTCTTCGAATTTAGCACGAGTAATGGATGAAAACAGATCAATCCCCTCAGACAACAATTCAAGCTCAATTGGGGTTTCAAACGCAGAGGAAAGGACCCTCTTGGCTCTTTCACAAGCATTCCTCAATCTCCTAATAGCTCTTGAATTCCCACTCATATCCTTACCCGTCTTGCTTTTGAACTCTTTCATGAAGTAACCGACCATCCTGTTGTCCATGTCTTGGCCTCCAAGATGAGTATCGCCGGATATAGCCTTCACTTCTACGCCATTAGCCTCAACCTTGGCCACAGACACATCAAACGTGCCACCACCAAGGTCAAAAATGAGCACATTCTTTGTCACAGAGCTATTAAGACCATACGCAATGGCTGCAGCAGTAGGCTCATTGATGATCCTTATAACGTTGAGGCCAGCAACGGCTCCAGCAGCTTTGGTAGCCTGACGTTGAGAGTCGTTGAAATAAGCAGGCACAGTCACAACAGCATCCTTGATGGTTGATCCAAGATATGCCTCGGCAATATCCTTCATCTTGGTAAGCACCATTGAGGAGATCTCCTCAGCATAAAATTGTTTCTCCATTCCTTTGTAGGTTACTACAACCATAGGCTTGTCAGCAGCGTCAGGAATGACTTTGAATGGCCAAAACATCATGTCACTCTGAACCGTTTTGTCACTGAACTTGCGACCGATCAACCTCTTTGCATCTGTGTACAGTTATAACTATGTTAACTTTAGTTTGCAGTTTTATAATTATATTTTGAGTTTGTAGGTAGTTTTTCTTGACAAAACAAGGAAACTACAGTACTAGATTAGTAACATCTGCTCCAACCACACCTGACATATATACCACTATAAAAACACAATAAAGTTTGCATTTACTTCTGCTCAATCGTTTTACTACATAAACTTTGATAAAAAAATCTTCCTACCTTCCCCAGCAAACAAATAACCATCAAAACCACAGGGACTAGAAGAGAAAACTCACCGAAAATAGTGTTGATGGGATTATTGGCAACTTGATTCTTAGCAGCGTCGCCGATGAGACGATCGGTGCCAGTGAAGGCCACATAAGAAGGGGTGGTGCGGTTGCCTTGATCGTTTGGTATAATCTCAATGCGGTCGTGCTTCCACGCCGCCACGCACGAATATGTTGTCCCCAAATCGATCCCAATTGCCCGTCCTTTCCCCTCTCCCGCCATTAATGGTTGGTTGTGTATAATGTGAAGATTTCCACAGAGAACTTAAAAAACTAGAGAGATCTGTTTTGGAAAGAGGAGAGTGGATTGACAAAAGGTTGAAGCTAGTAGATATAAGAGATCCGTTCAACTTCCACTACCACCAACTTTCCATATTCCCAACACAACGTAACATTTCCCACTAAAAATTACTCGAATTACTATCTCGTTGTATTATTCCTTAACAATTAATAAAAGTATTTAACGAGGCGTTAGCAAATTAAACTGTTCGCTAAAATTTACGCCTTTTTATTTTACTATTAAAAACGGTACTTTTAATTGAAGAAATAGGAATTCAATAATTATAAAAAAATACTTCTATATGAATTTCTCATTTAAACTAAAATATAAAACACATGATTTTTAGCTTACCCAAAAATAAGAGTATATATAGTTTTTATGCAATATAATAATGGTAAATATACTACTATATTCATATGATTATATGAATGATGATACACTCGGTAAATATATGATTTAATGAATTCTCACCAGGGCGAGTTATGTGCAAATATTTTCAGAAGTTGGAATTGTGAAGCTATATAATGAAGGATTTATTTGGGTATATAGACATAGGGGCGCATTTAGGTCCTAATGACCTATAAGTGTTTAAACCTAGCACAAATTTAATCCGTCGGATGTAGTAATCTAATGGTCCTGATTTAATGACATTCGGTACATTGTATTAGTTTTTCGGTACATTAAGGGCAAATTCGGTAGGCGTGGTATTTATAGAAACCGCTAATGCTAAAAATCCGGAATTTAATATCATGGACGATTCATTTACTCTCTCACTCTCTCTCTCTCTCTCAACATTACGCCTCTTTTCTCTTCTCCCTCACCAGACGATTTTTTTCCCAAAAACCCTAACCTTTGTCGCCCCATCTACAATCCGATCGTTTCTGACGGTGAAGCCCACGAAGAAGAAGTCGATTTGCTACCACCATCAAGTTGTTCTCACTTAACGATGAGGTATTGACAAAAACAAAACCCTTGCGTGGTTTTATTTTTGTACATTAATTCTTCCCCATCTACAATCCGAATCGATTATGGACCTGACAAATAGTTTTCAATTATTTTTGTACATTAATTCTTACCAATGGAGTTTGCCTGGTTTTATCTATTTTTATGTAGGGTTTTTGGGTGAATCGTAGTCTGATTCGTCAAATTTGTGGATTTCTTTTAAGCATTGTTGCTCTAAATAATTGTTGCTCTAAGATGATGGATTTTGGTTTTATGTTTTGCTAGATTGTTGTTGTTGTACATTTTTGGGGAAGTTTCTAATGCTCCTTTTTTCCCTCTCTTTTCTGTGAACAAACGAGGTAGATCTAAGAGTCAGCCTACTCAAACGACAAGTAATATTTCTTTTGGGGTGTACATTACAGTAGTCATCACCACTTATACATCATAGTAGAGTAAATTGTACATTACAGTATGACAATCTGGGCATTATACATCACAGTATGAACATTATACATCATATTGCACATTACATTTTGTGCATTACCAAGTACATTATGTTCATTACCTAATACATTATGTACTTTACCTAATACATTATGTTCATTACACATTACATTATGTACATTATTATATTGTATCATGATAGGAAAATATTTTGCTATTTTATAGCCTCTGCATTTAGTTTGAACTTGTCATCATAGTATATTATATTATTTAATCTATGAAGTACACTGTCTAATCTTTTTATGGTGGTACATGATTGTGACATTATGCATCACATTGTGTACACTAATATAGGATACACAATACATTATTAATGAATGCTTGTACATTACTTAAAAACATTTTTCTTTGGTACATCATTTCAATTGAGTACTACATTAACCAGATGCGACTTCATGTAGATAAACACATTTTCCCTAGGGTTTAGTAGTCCATGGGGCTAGGGTATAGTATCCACACAATCACATACTATAAGTATATGAGATATTCTGATTTTATGCAATACATGTTCGTACATCATGTTGGTTGAACTTTACATCATGTTTGAATACATTATTCATGCATTTATGTACATTAATTCAAACTAATTTGGTACACCAAATGATGCTGCCATGACACACATTTTTCTGTTTAATATTTTGATGAGCAATGCTATGTTATGTTTTTTTTCAATATGATAGAGGTGTTCAACAAGCTTGTAAGCTGTGGTACATTATATATTCTCTGATGTACATTGACCAATTTGATTTTACATTACCTACAGTTGATTGTCTATATTATTAGTCGATGTACTTTTTTATGTTGTTTCCTATAGTCTAATCCCCTCAATACCAATGTTTTTGAATAGGTTCGAAGTGACAAAGAAATCTTGTGGATGAGGACTTTGAGGAGGAGATGTCCACTGCATCAGGATAAAACTTGCGTACCCTGCTTACTTTTACTCATAACACCAGGGCTGTAGTGAACCAGACCTATGCAACGTGGCATTGGAAATGAAGGCCGTAATAATTCAACTTCGAGAGGTGGTTCGAAGAATATGGTTTATGAAACATTTAGCAGTATATATTGTAGTCATGAATTTCATTAGTTTTTGCTGGATTATGTTTTGCGACACGATGTGGTTGTCGGTACAATGGTTTTTATGTTTGTGTTGGATGAAAAATTGATGTTTTGGCGATAAGTTGTGTTGTTTGGTTATTAAGCTGTTGTCGATGTACGTGAACCTGTACTTAATGTACACTTGTTAACGATGTACGTGAACATGTACTTAATGTACAATATTTATACTTCCATTATCGATGTTATAAACCTGTACTTATATACATTGTCATAGATGTATCACGCATTACTCACAGTATGTGAATGTGTGAGTACTACACCCTAGCCCCATGGACTACTAAACCCTAGGGAAATGGTGTTACCTTCCGGCCTTTACAGAACTAAAACGACGCTACATTCTAGATAACAAATGCTACATTATGGGGTCATATACATTATAACACATGTATCGTACATTACTTACAGTATGTGAATGTGTGGATACTACACCCTAGCCCCATGGACTACTAAACCCTAGGGAAAAGGTGTTAACTTCCGGTCTTTACAAAACTAAAACGACGCTACATTCTGGATAACAAATGCTACATTATGGCGTCATATACATTATAACACATGTACCGTACATTACTTACAGTATGTGAATGTGTGGATACTACACCCTAGCCCACATGGACTACTAAACCCCACGGATGTGGTGTTATCTTCATTGACAGAGCTCAAATAATGCTACATTACGGCTTACAAATGACACATTATGCATACCAAATGATACATTACACAGTCATATACATCAGCATTAGAATAATGTACATTATTTATACATTAAGTAACACATTTCGTACATCACTCACTGAAGATTAGACATCTCACACTACAAACAAAACTCAGCTGACAGAATTTATGAACGATTCAAAAAGATTGCAACAAACGATTACAATGGTGGCTAGTTCATGACGATTACAAACTGCTTATACCACAACGCAAATACCTTCTTCCATCGTCGACACCGAAAAAACTTCTCGAACAAGCGTTGATTGTAGGAGCAATCAAAAATTTCAGTGAAGATCGTCGTCTGCTGTGAATTTTGTTATCAACGATTGTATGATCAAGGATGGTGATTATTGATGGGAACGAAATCAGCAAATTATTTTCCAGAAATACACGTACAAGGTGGGAGAAAATAATGGGTGTAAAATAACCGTATCATAATTGTATTCCTAAATTAACCTTTTGATTATTTTTAAATGAATTACAATGAAGGAGATAGCTTACAATCTCAACCGTTAAATAAACAAAATGAATGGTTAAGATTTGTCTTATGTTTAAGAAAGATTTACCGTAATGATCTGAATACAATTCTATAGACATAAACTGTTTTTTAGTGCCATGTATGTATGAAAGAGCCTGGACATTCATTATGTATTGCTCGCCCAATTAAATTATACAGTATATTAGTATTGAGCAAAAAGCACGCAGTCTCTTCAACAGCATATCTCCATCTTCCCGGATTTTTAGACTTTGATTTGATTTTGATTGATTAGATTGATTTATTTTAAATGATGTTTTTTATGTAGAGTATATGATAAAAATAAATAAAAAAAATTGTCACTCTCTTCATTACTACTTCTCGTATATAGTGTTTACTAAAAATTACAGCCTTCTTAATGTGAAAAAAAAATACTTAAATTAGGAAGTTAGTTGAGCATAGGATAGTTGGAATCGTGGGAATTTACCCTTCAAAACCTTGATCTACATCCCATTTCTTATTTGCTTTTAAATTCTCTTTTTTTTTTTAAATTTTTTTTCCTTGCTTTTAAAAGATTTGAAAACCTTAAATTTGGGTTCATCTAGATAAAAAAATTGAGGTTGGGTTTTGGAAATTTGGAACCATCATTTCTGTGGATGGTTTTTAAAATTTTTCTTACATTTTAATTTTCCCCTCACTTGGGGTATCCTTTGAAAAATAAGTTTTTAAAAAAAGGTGGGGACTTTTGGGTTTTCCCAAGCCCGTTGGAAAAGGATTATTTGAATTTTTATAAAAAGCCGGGGGGGTAACGGGTTAAAAAAAAAATAATAATTAAAACCATTTTAAATAAGTAATAATTAATAATACCCTTTCCCCAAAATTGTCCCATTTTTTACTCCCTTTAAAATTTTTAAAAAAATTTTAAAAAAATTTTTATCTTGATTATTTTGAAAAATTGTGTATTATGTGTTTCTATTTTAAAAAAATATAAATACTTAATGACTATGTATTAGGATTAGTAATATTTAGATTCTTTATCTCCCCTTAAATTGGATTAGACTATTTTGATAAAACATGCAGCATAAATTAAAGGAAGGAAGAAACTAACAAAAGAGACAAAAATAAACTAATAAAAATCTATATAGTAGTAACTTAAATGCAATTATTCTCAGGAATATCATGAACAAAAATCTAGATAGATAAAAGTAAAGACCAATAATCAATCAATTTCCATTCTTAATTGATGTTGGTGATGATGGGATTAAAAACAGTCTGGAGCTCCTTCATCTTCTTGTTAAAATCAGCAACCTCTGCATGTTTGTTGAACACCAACCAATGTGTGAAAGACTGGAAAGCATCCTCCATCTTCTTCTTGTCTGATGCTGTGATCTCGGCCGAACTGCTAATAGCGTCCCTTGTGTTGTAGGCGTAGTTCTCCAAAGCATACCTCGCATCAGCCTTCTCCCTAAACCTCTCATCCTCCAACTTGTACTTCTCCGCATCCCAAATCATTCTCTCGATTTCTTCCTTAGAGAGCCTGCCCTTGTCGTTGGTGATGGTGATGCTGTTCTTCGCTCCAGTCTCTGTGTGCTCCGCAGACACATTCATGATACCATTTGCATCAATGTCGAAGCACACATTGACTTTAGCAACACCTCTTGGCGCTGCTGGAATGCCATAGAGTACGAATTTACCTAGCAGATTGTTGTCTGTCCCCTTGCTTCTTTCACCCTCATACACCGGAAAACTCATACTGGTCTGATTGTCTTTCACTGTGTGGAGATTATTATAATACTTTCTCGCTGGGATAGTTGTATTCCTCGGAATAATTACGCACATCCGATCTCCATAAAGTCCTACACCAAGGGACAATGGAGTAACATCGACAAGAACAAGCGTTTGCACCGCCTCGTTGCCTTGACCACTCAACTTGGCAGCCAACACTGCAGCACCATGAGCCACAGCTTCATCTGGATTAATACTCTTGCACACTTCTTTCCCACTGAAAACCTCCTGCAACATCTGCTGAATCTGTGGGGTTTCGAAAGCAGAGGAAAGGACCCTCTTGGCTCTTTCACAAGCACTCCTCAATCGCCTAATCGCTCTTCGATTGCCACTGATATCCTTACCCTTTTTGCTTTTGAACTCTTTCGTGAAGTGTTCCACCATCCTGTTGTCAAAATCCTGGCCTCCAAGATGAGTATCTCCAGAGATAGCCTTCACTTCAATGCCATTTGCTTGAATTGTGGCCACAGACACGTCGAACGTGCCACCACCAAGGTCAAAAATCAGCACATTCTTTGCCTTATTGCTAGTAACACTATTATCAAGGCCGTAAGAAATGGCTGCAGCACTAGGCTCGTTGATGATCCTCATAACATTGAGGCCAGCAATAGTTCCGGCCTCCTTGGTGGCCTGACGTTGGGAGTTGTTGAAATAAGCAGGCACAGTAATGACAGCATCCGTGACAGCTGATCCAAGATATGCCTCGGCAATATCCTTCATCTTAGTAAGAACCATTGAGGAGATTTCCTCAGCTGAAAACCATTTCTCCTCCCCTTTGAAAGTTACCACTATCATAGGCTTGTCATCGGCCCCGGGAATGACCTTGAATGGCCAAAACATAATGTCACTCTGCATTGTTGGGTCACTAAACTTGCGTCCGATCATCCTCTTTGCATCTACGTGAAAAAATAACTCAATTAGTTGGAGGCTGAACGTTCTATCTAAAGTAAGAAATGTTTCACTTATACGGGGGACAGAAGGACTAATACAGTTGAAAAAAATCACTAAATATATTAGGGTAAGTTCGATCATTAATACAACTTTTTATACACAAGTGGCTCTAGAAGACCAGAATTTAAATGCAAGAATTGTTTGCATGCTTAATGTGACATTACTAGTCAGCCTTCTTTTTAAGACCAGTATCATTCTTGTTAGCACATAGACAAGTCCAAAAGAGAAATAGTATCTGGTTTAAGGTTGAGGTGACAAGAAATCTCACATATTTGATCTATCAAATAAAATAAGAAAATTTGGCGATATTATATTCATGTCTTCCTTTTACATCAATAGCAAAAAACCTTTAATTTTCCTTTACATT